>NW_005871501.1:664058-666060 GCF_000147115.1 Myotis lucifugus
AAATAAAGAATAATTTACAGGAATTCAACAGTAGAGTAGAGGATCTGAGAATCAAATAAATTATTTGGAATATGAGGAAGCAAAAGACACCTACTAAGAAGAACAAAAAAGAAAAGAATAAAAAGGCATGAAGATAATGTAAGGAGCCTCTGGGACAACTTCCCAGTATACCAACATTCCCATTATGGGGGTGCTAGAAGGAGAAGAGAGACAGCAAGATCTTGAAAACCTATTTGAATAAATAATGATAGAAAACTTCCGCATAGGGTGAAAGAAATAGTCTTACAAGTTCAGGAAGCACAGTAAGTCCCAAACAAGATGAATCCAAAGAGGTCCACATCATAATTAAAATGTGAAGGTTTAAAGAAAAACAGAGGATTTTAAAAGCAGCAAGAGAAAAGCAATTAGTTACCTACAAAGGAGCACTCATATGACTGTCAGCTGATTTCTCAACAGAAACTTTGCAGGGCAGAGGAGATTGGCAAAAAATAATGAAAGTGATGAATAACAAGAACCTATAACCAACATTACCCAGCAAAGCTATCATTTAGAATTGAACGTCAGATAAAGAGCTTCACAGACAAGAAAAAGCTAAAGGAGTTCATCCCTACCAAGCCACTATTATATGAAATGTTGAAGAGTATTCTTGAAGAAGAAGAAGAAGAAGAGGAAGAGGAAGAGGAAGAGGGAGAAGAAAGAAGACGAAGAAAAAAGATAAAAAATGTGAACAACAAAATGGCAATAAATACATCTGTATCAGCAACTGAATTTAAAAATCAAAATAAATGAACAAGAAATCTAATAAACAAAACCGCTGCTCTAAAGAGCTCAATGTTTTCCTCCCCACTTTCTTTGTATTTGCAAAATGAAGGCTGGAAAGAGCCTGTCTAAGTAATAAGGAAAAATCTTACATGCAAGTATGCATTACCTAAGGACACAGACAATGGGGTTGTGAAGGCCTGGAATGGGGTGGGATCTGGGCGGATGGGGGCTCTGAAGGCAAAGAGGGGCATCTGTAATGCTCTCAGCAATAAAGATTTTGCGAAGAAAAAAAAAAGAAGGAAGGCCAAAAAAAAGAGAGGATATTTAGATGTGCCCTGACTGTAATCAAACTGTGACCTCCTGGTGTCATAGGTCGATGCTAATAAATATATTAAAACTACTTAATTATGATATATACATATATAAATAAAAATAAAATATGGTCGGTATTTCATATATTTCTTTTTAGGTGCTACAATAAACAGTAATCACAATAGAATTTAGCTATGTTTTCCTAGCCTTTTTATATCATAGTTCATAAAATATGACCTACAAAATTTCCTGCCTCCCACCAGAAACTGTCGCCTGTCATACCTCCTCGATTTGTTGTGTTTGTTCTGTGGCACTATTGAACACGTGGCACCAGATATGGTCAGAGGGGCAGAAGGAGGAGATGACAAGGTATGTTCTATTTTTGACACATCTTTTTATATCTCTATAAACTGTATAATAAGAATCCCTAGCTAATAACTTAGGTAGAGTCTCTAACAGAGTCCTCTTTCTGGGGTTACCTTATCTTTACTTTTTCTCTCCTTTGCTTTGTCTACATGAACACATTATGGTATCTAGGGGTTGTGGGAGGGAAAAAGATAATAGAAAAGGTTAGGACATTCTGGGATTTCCCCTTTTTTTCCAGGGTTACTGCTGAGGGATCATCTTTTGTTTTATAGAGTAACACTTTTTGTTAAAGGAAACTTCAAAAGCAACTGATTCTTTCCTACAATAATTTTTTACGTTGATTTTCCATTAAAAAGAAATCTGTATCCTTGGGCAAAGTCCCACCGGGTCCCCTCTTATATAATACCCAAAATCATTGATTTTTCTGTTGCATGGGAGCGGGTCCTTTTAGGACCCAGCGGAACCACCACCCCACTCTAAAGGTGTCTCTGAAAAGGCGGCATGGCCCCAGGGCCCCCTTGAAAAGGGTCCCCTTGGAGGATTTTTGGGTAACCGCGTTAGT
>NW_005871501.1:666578-690395 GCF_000147115.1 Myotis lucifugus
GAGGCAGCGGTCGCCAACTGGTGGTCCATGAGGGTCTGACAGTGTTGGCGACCGCTGCTCTAAAGAGCTCAATTTTTTCCTCCCCACTTTCTTTGTATTTGCAAAATGAAGGCTGGAAAGAGCCTGTCTAAGTAATTATGTCACATATTTTTATTTCATGTATGAAAGGATACAGACATGTCCAGTTCTTTCTCTTTTAAAAAATACTTTGTGGATTTTACAAAGAGGAAGGGAAAGGGACAGAGAGTTAGAAACATCAATGAGAGAGACACATTGAACAGCTGCCTCCTGCACTTCCCCTACTGGAGATTGAGCCTGCAACCAAGGTACATGCCCTTGACATGAATCAAACCCAGGATCCTTCAGTCCAAAGGCCGACTCTTTATCCACTGAGCCAAACCGGTTAGGGCTGCCCAGTTCTTTCCTAACACTTTTGCTTTATTAATAACTTTCTCCAAGTAAGGGATTCTGACTATTTTTTGTTTCTCACCTTCCCCTCTTCCTCATCCCCTTGCAGAATCCCACATGTACAGTCCACATATCTTAAGGGTAGAGATGTTTGCTAATGACTCATCATATGTTTAAACACTATTGTTCAACTTTTCACAACTAGGAATCTGATTGTAGAGCTGTATCTATTGATTTCCAATCCAACAGCAGAACATTCTGAGGGTCTGACTCAGATGGCAGTAAAACTGCTTGTATAAATAAAATAATTGAATTGTTGGTTTAGTTCAAGTCAAGGTATTCTCTGAAACTTTGGGAATTTTGGTAGGAATTTGTAACTATTAAAATTTGAAAATTACTTTCTAAGTTTTCTAAGATCTAATAGAACCAATTTTCTTTTCATCATAACCCGATGATATGCTTATTGATTTTAGAGAGGGGGGAGGGTAGAGAGAGAGAGAGAGAGAGAGAGAGAGAGAGAGAATATCATTTAGGTAAGAGAGAAACATTGATTGGTTGCCTCCCATATGCACCCTGACTGGGGACTGAACCCACAACCTAGGTATATGGCCTGATCGGGAATCAAACTCACAACCTTTCAGTGTATGGAATGATGCTCCAGCCACCTGAGCCACAGCAGCCAGGGCATGGAACTGGTTTTCAGGAAAGAAAACCTTATATTCCTCCTAAAATTTCTGCATACCTGAGGTCCAAAGTTCAGCTAGGTCAGTGGGAGTTGATGGAACACCTTGAGGCCTTTGAGTTGATTGAATGAGCTATAATGTGTGCAACGTGCTCATCACTGTGCCTGGCTTGCACGCACTCTTGTGGTTTCAGTCTGCCTGACTCTGTTTTCTAAGTCACTGTTATGTGTTTTCTTTAAAACAGTTCTAGTCTCATACATTTGGCTACATTTCTCTGAAATATTGGCCCTGAAATTTGGAAGCAGAGAGTTTAAAATTTTAGCATCCAGTTAATATCTCATTGACATAAGCTCATGTAGTCAACCATTACTCAAATCCTGATTTGCATAATCATAAAAGAAGTAATTTTCAATATATCAAGAATCTCTAAGTTATATGTAATTTGCTGTGTTCTCAGTTCAGGTAACTACATTTATAAATTTGTTTCCCATTTTGATCACATATTGTTTTGCATTATTTTAAATCTCAGCATGCTTCCCACAAATGAAGGCTATTAGATTTCTGGTAGGTTCTATAAGAGGAATTGATTTAGGTGATTATGAAAAAATAACACCTGTAGGTGGGCTTTTTTTTCATTTTTTTTCTTTGACTTTAAGGAATTTGTAATATTTATTGGAGCTGGATAGTCACTAAAAATGCTAATTGGTACTTTGTCCCCCCTCTATCATAAGTCCAAAGATTTCATTTACTTAAAAAAATTAAATTTATTTTAAATCAAAATAAATTTTTAGTTAACCAAAATAAAACCATTACTAGTTTAGAAAATAATTAAACACTTTTAGTTCATTGATTGACAGCCTAGATGTTTAAATTTGTTCTGACATACCTGCATATCTGTTCTCTAAATGTCTTTCTTGCATGTGCTGGTTTAATGCTCCTTGCCCAGAAAGCTATGCACAGGCTCTTTTTGTTCAAATATTTCCCAAATATGCAGCTTTATTTTGTTCATTTTTCTTTCCTCTAAATGACTTACTAGTTAATATTCTATCAAATCATTTTGTAGGCAGCTGACTGGTGGGTTTAGGTGTTGTAATGTATGAACTACTAACTGGAGGGTCTCCGTTCATGTGATGGGAAAGAGAACTCCCAAGCTGAGCTACTAGGTCAGACTTAACAAAATAAAATGAATGGTTACTTCAAAGGAACTGATCAAATTTCTGCAATTTGGCTGATGGAAAAAATAATTAAAAATGGAGATTAGCAAGATTATGTTGAAGTGGTTAATTTACATTTATAAGTACATAGGATGTAGACATATTTCCTCATATTTCATGTGCCCAGAAAGATTTTAAATTTCATAGGGAGTGTGTCATCATTTTTGTGTATTCCAACGCACTAGCATTGACAGGGAGCTGCCACAGCCCCTGACCCAGCTGTATTCCCTGCTAGAGCCCTTTGGAATACGGGGCCCAGAGCAGTTAGGAATACAGGCTCAAGAGCCGTTTAGAATTTGGGGCAAAGAGCCTTTTTCGAATGTGGAGCAAATAGCAGTTTAGAATGTGGTGCAAATAGCAGTTTAGAATGTGGGGTGAGGAGCCATTTGGAATGTGGGGCGAGTAGCCGTTGGCACTGCTTGGCACAGAGCTGGTGGGCACAGAGACGGTGGGCCCAGAGCCTGTGTGCATAGCGATGGACGGTGGACACAGCCTCAGGATAGACGTGACTGTCCGTGAGCTCATGGAGCTCTTTCTACAGAGTCCGCTGGTGGCGGGGGTGAGTGCACCTGACTCCCTGTCCCATTGCGGGTGCCCTGGCTCCTCTCCCGCCCCCCTAAGGTCTCCACAGACCCCACCCACCTGGGCCCTGGCAGTCCTGGGACTCAGAGGTCTTCACAGGTTTCCAAACTGGGGGCGGGGGACCTGGCCTGGAGGCCTGAGGGGTTTCCTACTCTGGAGCCCATGCACCAGGTGCAGGACCCCCTGGCGCTTCCAGCCCTGGACTGAGATGAGTTCACCTGCTCCTGCCAGGGGGCTAGGCTGCGGGTCCAGGCTCTAGATGGTTTGACTCAGTGGTTAGAGTGTTGGACTGCCCACCAAAGGGTCGCAGGTTTGATTCCCCGTCAAGGGCATGTCCCTGGTTTGAAGAAGGTGATGTCGGCAGTTGGAGGAGAGGCTGCCCAGTGAGGATGAGGCCGTGGGCCTGCGCTCACACCCGGCAGAAAGGGGGAACCAGGTGGTCCTGTGTGGCCTGTGGGGATGAGATCCAGGCTCACCTGAGAAGTATTTCAGGTTATGAAAGGTTTCCTCAAAAAATAAGATTGTCATGGACCCAACCTTCTGACATAAGCGCTCTAATATTTTGCCATCTTTGCGTTAGATTTTATTTGAAGAATAAGATGCTATCCCTCCTGACCCTCCCCTCCCAAGGCTTACCCTCTTTGTGTGACACATGGATGGTGCAACTGAAATCCCTGGGACAGTTGAGGGAGCTCCCACACTGGGAGGAGTGCTGTCTGGTGGGAAGTCAGTGTCCTCCTTGAGCTAGTGTGACAGCAGCAGTGGTGTGTGAGGAAAGAGCTCGGCCGCAGAGTGTGGCTGCACTTGCTGAGGAGCCTGCCCGCCCCCCACAGGAACTTGGTGGCTGCGGGTTAATAATGTCAGTGAGGTGGGTCAGCTGTGGGAGAGTGGGCCTAGGTCCCAGGGGGCGTGGCCTTGGGAAGTGGGTGCTCTCAGGGACCCTCTGCTGCTCCCTGCCCGGCCTCCACAGCACCTTACCCTTGTGTGCCCTCAGGTGACCCGCCACCAGGAGAGCCTGTTGGACCTGCAGTGGTTGGAGGTCCCAGACATGGCCCTGGAGGAGGTGGAGTACCTCTCCAGCAGCATGATCTGTCGCCTCAGGAGGGTCTTAATTGAGCAAGACCATTGCAGGAAGGTGTGTTTGTGGGTGGCCCAACGGCCTGGGGGACGGTGGGGAGGGGCCTGGGTCTGGGGCCTAGTTATGGCCGCGCTCTTCATCCTGACTTCCTCTCAAGCTGCACACTGTCTGTCCTCCTGGCCCATTTCCGAGGGGGCAGGGCGTGGGCACTTTCCCTGCAGGGCACAGTCCCCTGAGACACCTGTGAGAGGACAGAGGTTGAGCTTGGGGAGCCTGCTCCATTCACTTGGCCCTTCTGTCTCACTAAATATATCTCCGCTTCTTAAAAACTCCCCCACTTTCTCCTGCCTCCATCCTGGCTTTGCCGTCTCGGCTGCCATCTTCTCTTTTACTTTCTTCCGTCTTTTGGTCATTCTTCACCACGTTCTAGTGCGGGCACTGTGCCGGGCACAGGAGCACGCCGGTGAGACCCCCTGTCTGCCCTGCTGTAGCTGGTCGTGACCATGACCCAGGAGTGGAACACCAGCATCCGCCCCAGCGAGGACATGCAGCACCTGGCCGTGGAGCTGGCGGACACCAAGGCCACGCTGAGCGGCGTCAGGCAGGAGCTGTGAGTCCCCCAGTGACCCCGGTCTTTCTGCTCTTGTGCCGTGTGTCACCACCCATTGCTGGCACATGTGGTTCACTGCCATGCGGTGCAGCAAACAGGGCATCTCTCACAGTGCCCTGGAGTGACGGGGCTCTGCTTTGAGCTGGGTCCCTGTTGGGCCCTGGGCTAGCCCGCTCCCTCCCCTCCCCTCCCCGGGCCTGCACAGCAGGGTTCTGCTGGGCCTTTAGGGCTCCTGCCAGTCCAGACATGGCAGACTCAGAGCAGCAGCCTGCCGCTCAACCTCGGGCCCAGGGTGGGTGCTCTTGGCTGGAGGGAGGATGTGTCTCTCCCGTCCCGTCCTGTGGGCCTGCTCCCCCTTTCCTGCAGCTGGTGATGGCACCATGCCCGATATCTGGGAAGCTGCCTGCCTTCACCTCCCTGCCAGGGGGCCTCCATGCCTGCCTGGCTGTGGAGGGAGCAGTGGCTCTGGGGGCTCCTTCCTTGTCCTGCACCCTCAGAGGAAAGCTCAGGTCTGTGGTGAAGTCTGAGAGCAGAAGTGACAACTTAAAGCTCACCTTGGACTCCAGAGCATTTTTGTAGCCCCACGTACAGACACCCTCCTCACGCCTAGAAGCCACGACCCCCTCCTTCCCCGCTGTGGTCTCTCAGGTGGTGGGCTTTCCGGGTGCTTCTGAGGAACCCTCACCACATGTTCTCATCGCCCCCAGGGAGGAGAAGACGAAACAGCTGTCGGACACCAGGCATCAGTTGTACCAGCTGGTGCTGGAGCTGCAGGAGGCCCGGCACAATGTGAGCAGGAGGCCTATTGTGTGGGCCTGGGGTGGGGGGCTAGGACGCCCCAGTCACTGTGGCCCCAGGTCCAGGAATGTGACCTGGGACACCTCTCCTTCCTGCTCAAAGCAGCGCTGCCTGAGAGCCAGCTGTCCTGGGAGCTGCTGTGGGGTGACATGCTGCAGTGACAGCATGTGGGACCCCCACAGATGGGCCTGCACATGGACCAGCTTGGCCGCCCCTGGCTTCTCCTGGGGCTGCAGGGACTTGGGCCTTCCCCAGCCCCGAGGGTGCCCTGAGCCAGGTCCCCTGCCTTTGCCCACCTGCCAGAACATGGAGCTGGTAGCCAGTGCCCAGGCTACCTGTCCCCCCCTCCCTGAGCTGGACTCCCTGAGGGAGAAGGCAAGGCACGTGAAGAGGCTGGAGATGGAGGCGATGGGCCTCAGGCAGAAGGAGAAAGACATAGACTTCTATGCAGTCGCATGGAAGTGAGCCCAGCAGGGGCAGGCAGCCCGCGGGCACTTGTGTCCTGGAAGCGGAGAGAGGGGCGGCAATGTCTCCCCAGCTGGCCCTCTCCTTTCACCACAGCCTGTCCACGCGACCCCTGGGCTCCCTCTGGTAGTGGAAGGAACAGGGTTGGGAATGTGGTTGAAAAGCCCTGATTCTTCTAGGACTTTTCCTCCTCCTCCTTCATGCCACAATGATGACCTTCTATTCACTAATCTTTTTCTTTAAGACTCCTTGTAATTTGTATGACTAAATCTTACCAGGACTGTTTCCTCATCTATAAAACAGAGATAACTGTACTAGTCCGTGAGGTTTATACAATGAAAGAGGTAAAACACCTGGTATTTGGGCAAGTTCCATATTAAGTTCTCTGTGGTGTAGCCTACTTGGATTCCAAGGTTATGGGTCTTTTCAGAGCAGGGTGTCAGGGCTGAGGGGGGATCGAGACCAAGACCCAGACATGGTTACTGACGCTCTGACCATGCACCCAACTGCCTCACATGAGCAGTGAGTTCAGGACCCTCTCTTCCAGTCGTGTTTGCTCCTCCCACCTACTCAGGGAGTGGCTGTTCCCGCAGGAATGTTGGTGGCTCACCGCTCTGTCCCCTGGGGAGAAGGCACCCTGGGTGCTGTGCCCAAGCAGCCCGGCCCTGGAGGGGTGGGGGTGGGGGCCAGCTCTCGGCTTTGTCCTGGAAATGGTCCCCTGGCCCTGCTGGTGACGAAGGGCATCAATCTGCAGCACAGACAGGTGTACGGCACGAGCACCCTCACTCACAGGTAGGAGGGTTGCGGAAGGTCATGTGCAAGCTTCCCCAGGCTGCGGCCTCCACTGCCTCCTGCACACTGGGGACCTAAGGCAGCCCCTACATCTCAGCCGACACTCTGCCCGTGGATGGGGTGGGTTTCAGGTCTCAGCCTCTGTCTCCGTGTCTTTTCCGGGCCTGTCCAAGCAGCCTCGCTCAATCATGCAGACGCAGTGACTGAAGGCCTGTGTGGCACCAAGCCCTGCGCCAGGAGCAGGGGATCTAACACAAAGCAAGACTCGCTCCTGGCACTGGGGAGCTTCTGGGCTTTTGCAGGGTTTCCCGTGGGAACCCTGTTCCGTGGTCTCAAGGTGTGTGCCTCTGGATAGCAGCAGCAACATTTTTAATATCCTATTTAATAAGAGCCTAATATGCAAATTGTCCTCTTGGATGGGAGTTCCACAGGGAGGCCAGGAGTTCTACTGCTTGCTATTACATGTGCTGGCCACCAGGGGACAGCGCGGAACATTGCTGGCATTGGCAATGCACTGTGACCTCTCGCTTGCTAACCTGGAGCGGGGGTGACAGGGATGGAGGTGCTGTAAGGATGCAAGCTCGTTCTCACTCCCCTGCATCCCTCCCTGGGACACCAGGGCTCGCCCACCAGGGAAGCCCCTGAGCTCAGGTGCTGGGTGCCCAGGAGGAGCCCACCCTGCACCCGCACAAACTTGTTAAGGTGAGCCAGGCCACAGCAGCCAGGACCACAGGGGCCTGTTGGGCTCCTGGTGGGTTTGAGCAGGAGCTGGTCTGCAAGGCCAGCCAGGAGAGAGCATGCTGCCCTCCCTGCTTCTGGGGGACACCACTGGGTGGCTCAGAGGCCTACACTGCTCTCCGGCCCGCAGTGTCCGGCCATGCTCACCGCATCTCTGTGTGGAGACTTGGGCACCATGACTCAGGTGCGGGGATGAGGGGGGTGTGCGGGGGCCAGGGGCCCAGATGCTGCCCTGGGCCCAGAGGTCAGCTGTGACCTGCCCTTCCACGCCAGATGCTCGCACTTGGATCTCCGGCCAGGCCTAGGGACCGCACCCAGCAGGAATTTCATGCACCGGGCCTCTAGTCGATTAATAATTTTGCTGTGAAATTAGTAATGCTTTACACTTTGCATTAGTAAATGAATTACAAGAGAAACAGAGTGGTCCATTGAGGCCTGGCCCCAAAGAGGATGAGTCACACTGTTCTCCAAGGCCCGTGTGCCGGGGCCCAGGGAGCCGAGAGGACAGAGCTTGCACCTGCACGCTCACATCACAGTGGTGCCAACAGCCCTGCAGGCTGTGCGCAGCCTCCCGTCAGCCCTGCTGGGCCAGGTTTACTGTGTGCAGCTCGAGCCCCTGAGGGCAGGGGCAGGGGCCTGTCTGACTGCATGCCTGGGGCTGGCACACACAAGGCACTTGGTAGTGACCACACACGTCAAGTAAATCCCATCTCAGCATGAAAAGACTTGCAACCTGGGGAGAAGGACGGGGGAATCAGAGGTGTTGTCTCCTTCGGACGGTGACAGTGTCGGGTGTGATGGGCAGCGGAGCAGAGAGCCGAGCACGACTGTCACGTGGACACCCACCATGTGGGGCCCTCCTATGGGTACAGGGGGAGCCACAGATGGCCCGGGTGCCCTCCCCAATAGCCCGTCCAGTGTCGCCACTGAGAAACACATAAAAGGGGAGGGTGGTAGTGCCACAACCCGAGGAGACAGGCCTGGGCGCCCCTAGGCACACCTGGGAAGTGGGGGTGCACCGGGTGATCCTTGACTCTGTCTGCAAACACTCATCCCACCTCTGCTGCCAGGGCCCGGGGTGGAGGACAGAGGCAGAGAGAGAGTGCCTGGGAGGTCCCTCTGGTCCCATGCTTTGTCCTTGGCTGAAATTCCCGCCACCAGGGGCAGACATGCGGGTGCCTTGAGGATCCTGAGCAGCTGAGGGTCAGCGGGGCCTGTCTCTGCCCCTCAGAGAGGGATGGGCACTTAGCTTCCTGGGCAGGGCTTGCTCTCAGAGGCGGCGGAGGCTCCGCAGGCGAGTCCCAGCTCTCACTCCACTTGCTGGGTGTGGAGCAAGCCTTGTCCCGTCCATCACAGGAGAGGCGGTCCAGGTGCCTCTCATCCCCTCGTGCCCTGGCACCGGGTGGCGTCGATAGGAACACGTTTCTAGTGAGCTTATTACGGGAAGTTCTGTCCACAGATGGGGCCCCTGGTTGCGATCGTGCAGGGAGGGGCAGGGCAGGTGGTGGCAAGGCAGGTAGGAGCTGGGTTTAAGATCAGACCATGGTTCTGGTGGTCTCACACTCTCTGCCTCCTCCAGGCCCAGCCTTTGCCACTTTAGGACTCGGGCACAGCTTCTCGGGGTCTTGTCTCTCACTTCTGCGGTGGTGGGTGTGCAAAGCAGGTTTAGATGTTTCTGCTGCCTGATCCATGGGAAGGTTGACAACCCCAGAAAACTGAGGCCCATTGGAAGAGTAGCTATAAATCATTTGGTTCCACACTATACTCTGCTTCTGGACACTTGTCCACCCCTGCCTTTCCCCAGGTCCTTCGGGGCCCAACTCACAGGGCACCTCTGACTCCCCCTCATGCTGTGATTCAGCTGACAAGTGCCTTTGAACATTTCTAGGGGCCCCACGAGAAGAGGAGTGGCATAGTCCTGCCCTGCAGGCCTAGCCTTGGGGCGAGGGGGGGGGCTGCGGACAGGCCAGTTCAGTGTTGCCTCATAGTGGGCACTCTGGTGCCCCAGCATCTGACTCAGTGGGTGGGATAGAGTGGAGTTGAAGTCCTTTTCAGAGCAGGCAATTCGGGCTGGGTTTTGAAGGCTGAGTAGGAGTTGGTTGTAAGAATGACCAGGCAGGCTTTGCTATGGGATCTCAGGGCCTGGGATTATGGTGATACTGGTGAGTACTGGTGGGTAGACACAAGATGAGAATTCTGGGGGCAGTGACCAAGGGGGGAGAGCAGGGCCTCCTGCCTTTTGAAGCCCCTCCATGTGCTCCAGCTCACATAGCTGATAGTAGTCAGGGCTTCTTACCGAGGCGGGCTCCTTAAGGATAAGGTGCAGGCTGCTGAGGGCAGTGAAGAGACAGGTCTGGAGTTCTGCAGCCTGAGTTCAAGCCCAGCTTCACCCCTGGCTGGCTTTGTGACTTGGGGATCATTCCTTAATTGACCCAAGTCAGCCTCTTCGTGTGTAGGAAGAAACTGTCCCTGCCTCCCTCTGGGCGCTATTGTGAAAGTGAATGTGTCAGAGACAGAGAGCACCTAGTGCAGGGCCGGGGACCGGCAGGGAGGGGGCCGTCTGGTGAAGCCAGAGTCAGTGACCAAACCCTTCCGGATGCCAAGCGTTGACCAGAACCGTGTCCACTGGCGATAGGTGCACGGTTTCCCCTCTACCGAGAATCCGGGGTTCTGGCCCTTTCGGGGAAATGAACACGTGATGGATAAGCAGGAGCTACCGGCCCGCTCCCAGGTGTTAGAACCCGTGAGTGGGGCAAGCCTTGGAAAACAGCCCGCCAGGAGAAATGGGCATGTCCCCGTGTATGCGTGCTCGCAGACTGAGGGCATTCAGGGGAGACTCAGTCCTCCTGAGCCTGAGTGGCGCTGGGAGTTCTCCGGGGGGTGGGAGCAGGGATGAGGGGAATGAGCTGTGTGCTGGGCGCTGGCACGGGAGTAAGTGCAGTGGACGCCTCCCGTGGGGGCCTGTGAGGGCCCAACCATTGTGTCCACCCCCAGCATGTGCCTGGCACACAGAGGCCATAGGACTTGTTTGCTTGTTGTGTCTTACAGACCCCTCATTTCTGGGAAACTGCCCAGAGCTGTTGTTTTTCTAAGAGTAAACAACAATAGGTGTGTGACATGCTCACATAGGAACTGCGTATTGAACATTGTTCCTGGACCCAGATCAGTGGAGTGACTGTGAGAGGCCTAGACTCGGCCCTCAAAGCCAGGACAGACTCTCAGGCTCACACTCTCAGCCTCACCCCTTCCTTGTTTAAGAAAGTGGCTCAGCCAAGTCCCACACCTGTCAGCAGGTGCACTCGTCCAACCAGACACTCTCACAGTGTTCCCTTCCGAATTTAAATAGTGCCTTGCTTCGGGGATTTTTCCATCTGGCCTGGCCTAATGGAGATGGGCAGGGGCTCAAAAGTGGAGACAGAACTTCCCTCGGCAGCAGAGTCACCCCTAGGTTGTTGGTTTGGGTCCAGTGACTGGAAGAGCTGTCGTCATGACCAGGGGCCTTAACCTGATGGCTCTCATGTGTGTTCTTGCTGACCAGGTGCGGACTGGAGACGATTATTCAGTGGACACAAAGGGCCACCTCCAGGAGCATTGGATTTGGTATTGGATTGATAAGCTATTCGAGCGGGAGGAGGAGAATGTGCAGCTGAAATTGAAGCTGCACCACCTACAATTGGTAGGACAAGCTGTGGTCACCACGTGTAACACAGATGGGGACAGTTTTAGGTTCATGTTGTGCCCTTCTCTGATGTTCAGCTACTGGATCGATGCTGCTGCCACCACAGTGACCCTCTGAGGGCAGAGAGTCACTTGCTAAGCCCAGTGGCTTGAGTGGGCACCACTGAAGCCTCCAACACAGAGAGGGCCTGATGCTGTGTTGCTTTCCTGTGAGGATGGAGGGATTGGGCCTCTGTTGCAAAAAGGGTCTCCTCGGGTATTTATGATGTGGGTTGAGCTGTGATTTGTGAGTCCCTATGGCCTTTCCACGGTATTAGGCCTTCTAAGGGGCCACAGAGCTGCAGTCACCATAGCACTTGCTCTAAAGCCCTGAGCTGTAGGTCACTTTGTTCAGACACCGCTCAGAGACCTCGGGTGTCTTCATCCCCTAGGGGCATGGAGGCCTTTCATCCTGGGGGAATGAGGACAGATGCACAAGGCCGGGGCTTGTCCAGAGTGTGCCCCAGTCCACATCCTCACTGCCCCCCCCCACTTCCTGCACTAGGACCGGGACACAGACCAGAAGTGCCTTGAGGAGCTGCGGGAAGAGAACATGGCCCTTAAGACTGCACAGGGGCAGAGTGTGGAGGAGTCCGCCCACCTGCGTTGGGAGCTGGAGCAGCTGTCAGAGGGTAAAGCAGGTGCCTGGGAGCCAGCCTGGCTGTGGATTCTCTCTTACCCGGGGAGCTGAGCCCTTGGATCTGAAACTCAAGTGTCAGCACTTCCTCTACCCCAGTAAATAGGATTTTATTCAAGGGCCATTTGGAACTGTTTCATTGCAATTCTCCCCAAGAACATGAAGGGCCTGGCCACCTTGAGTCAGGAAGCCAAATGCAAAGGAAGTGTTGCCAGATTTCTCAGCTTCCATTCAGCCAGTGCCAGGAGCTTCCAGATGACAGCACGCTGATGCCCAGAGGGTGTCTTAGATCTGTCGGTGGAGGATTGGAAGCTCTGGATGCAGGAGACGTCCCCAGTGGTCACTCACCTCCATTAAAGCTGTACCCGGGGCATGGATTCCTCCTTTGATTTCATAATGGGACAGATGGCTATAGTCTGCTCTCCGTCTTCCTGGGCAGGGGCTGCTCAGTGGCTGCTGTTCAGGGGACCCAGGCCTCTTCCTCTCCCTCTGGTGTTGCCCCCTCCCAGCCCCCAGAGGAGATGAGGGGTTGGCCAGGGAAGGTGGGTGTGGTGGCCGGTCGTACAGTAGGAGCCTCAGCACCCAGCAAACAACAAGCCAGTTCCTGTGTCCAATAATAGCACACGTGCACCTGAGAGCGCAGGTTAGGGTTTGCTTAGAGCTCTGCTGAGCCAGGAGGGCCTTAGGCTGGTTTGGGGAGGGGCTGCTTTTTAAATTCTGAGCAACATTCCTCAGCGTCATGGAAAGGCTGTTGAAAGCAGCGGGGTATTCCCCTCTTCAAGGAATCCCATCTGCTCCAAACCTAAAATCAGTTCATTGAACTATGAGTCTGTGTGAGAAGTTAGTTCTTTCTGTGGTTTGGTGTCTCCCCACTCCTGGGAACCCAGGCTCTGGGAGTTGAGGCTCCTGGGGAGCACACTGCCCCCTGGTGGGACACAGAAGTGGTGCCACTGGCAGGGACTGGCTCAGACCAAATGTGCTTCTGTTAGCATCCAGGGTGGCTGATGGGGTTGGAAAGCCTCCCTGATTCAGATGCTCAGTGTAGCTTGTGAGCCCTTCCAGGTCGGTGACTGACTTCTTCTTCATGTTCCCAACTCCTACTGCTCAGCTGGCAGCTACGAACAAAGCGTGAACGTAGTTTTTGTGGTTGGGGTGGTGGCTTCTTGAGTCAGAAAGGCCTGGTTTAAAGTCCTGGCTCCTCTACTTGTTAGCCAAGTGACCTCTTCTGCACCTCAGTTTACTTATCTGAAAAATGGGGGTGATGAAGCTGCCTCACAGGATTGCTATGGGTATCTTGTGAGAGGAGACAGTGAAGCGTTAGGCTGTGCCTGGCCCACGGGGCGCCAACAAAGGATGGCTGTTCTTATCGCCCTTGTCTTATCCAAAGATACCCATTGCTCTGCTTCTTGGGGTGCTCGTGAGCAGCCCTACTAGCAGTACAGTGCGATAAGGCTCCCAGAGCTGAGTGTGTGGCCTGGAGGGACAGGTGAGGGAACAACCCTGACCCCTCAGACAGTCATGTTTTCCTCCTGAACAAGCCCGGGGACTTATCCAAAGTCACGCACCTGCTGGCGGCAGGGAGGGGCCGCGAACTCCCTTTCTTCTCAGGTCTGTGCTCCCTTTCTGTTCCGCATTGAAGCTGTTTAAAAGCAAAGGAGGACATTGCCTTTTTCTGGCTTTACCTTATGTTTTCATCTCGCTTAGAATTTTTAAAGCAGTTTGGATATACTGTCTCATTCTCTTTCAATGCATTTGTGAAAGTATAAAATGAAATCTCTGACTGAAGGAACTTACCCAGAGATGGCGAGTACTGGGCATATGTGCCCCATAGCCTCTTCCACCCACAGACATGCGGTCAGTGATCGTGTCCCCCTACACCCTCGGCTGAGCCACCTGCATTCACACCACTCTGAGGCTGGCACAGAGAGCGCACTCTGCCATCTCCCTTAGTCTCTGAAATCCTTGGCTTGACGGTCAGGTTAAAACTTGGCAGAAAGTGGTGCCAGCAGTTCCATCATCTTGAACATTTGCATTGGCTTCTCTCTACCATCACCTGCTTTATTCTTAAGCTCTGCTTGCTCCCCTGACAAACCAAGCTGAGCCAGCAAAGGGGCCATAACTGCCTGAGGAACCCTCGGGTGCAGACAGCAACAGCACCCTGGGGAAAAGGGAGGGCACCCAGCTGACCATCCCAGACCCTCAAGCCTAGGGCTCAGGGTGATGGGGCCGGTGGCAGAGAGCAGAAGCTGAGGCTGAGGCCCCTGGAATATGGGCTCTGACTCCACTTTGCTCTTCAGCCTCCAGCTGCTTCCTGAAGCTGGACCAGGAGAAGCAGAGCCTCCAGGGCACCATCCAGGGTCTGCCGGAAGCCTCCCTGGCCCGGCAGGAGAGCAGCCTCCAGCGCCGGGAGCTGGAGGAGGAGAACCAGCAGCTCAGAAAGCAGGTACCTGTGGGTAGTGTCCAGAACATACGGGCATGTAAGTGGCCATGTGGAGCACCCAGGTGTCCGTGAGCACGCGCAGCTGGGGGACAGGCAGAGTCCCGTGCAGCCACCGTTTTGGTAGGGGGACAGGAGGCCTCCTGGAGAGGCGTCAGGAGGCAGCAGGAGGAGTCCCTGCAGCAGTGAGACCACACACGATGGACCTCTGTGGGCCTCGCTGCCATCATCTGTGAAATGGGGTTAATGATGCATCCACCAGTAGGTGTGGTGAGGATGGTGTGAGTTAGTGCAGGCAAAGGGTCCAGCCTGTAAGTGCCTCATGGAAGGAGAGCAGTGCCCTGTTAGAAACCACCGGGCGGGCCCGGGAGAGAAGCAGCGATGGAAGACTCGCTCCCGTGTGGA
The DNA here is from genome assembly GCF_000147115.1 of Myotis lucifugus. Classification (NCBI taxonomy): domain Eukaryota; kingdom Metazoa; phylum Chordata; class Mammalia; order Chiroptera; family Vespertilionidae; genus Myotis; species Myotis lucifugus. The sequence goes on from NW_005871501.1 coordinate 681,143, forward strand.
GACCGTGGGTGGGCCATTTCAGGGCATGGCTGCTGGTGACAGGAGGCAGTGCTCACTCTCTCCTTTCGGTCGAGGGCATGAGGAAGAAGAGGTGGCTGGACGGCATTGCCTTTCTGGACAAACCAGGTCTTCCCAGTAGCGCAGCAGAACAGAGATCTGGGAGGACAGACAGGCTCACCAGCCAGGTTCATCTACAGTTACCAGGACCCCATTCACATGGCAAGAAGGGCCCTGAGAGGCTAGCGACAGCCTCCCTGAGCAGGTCATTCTGGGTCAGAGGGCCTCAATCCATGTAGCCACCACGGGTGACACAGCAGCGTCGTGGGCTCTGAGCACTCCGTGACGGGTGCCCGGATTCCGGATGAGGGAGGCGCAAGGGCACTCCTGCTTGCTGACCCCCTGGCAGGAATGGTGCTTTCAGGTGTCTGGGTGTCTGTCCCGACCGGCCCAGGGGTCCTGCCAGCGTCATTTGCTGAGGCTGCCCCAGCAATGGCAGGGACATGGGCTGCAGACCAGAGACCTGGGTCCCGCTGGTCACGGCTCTGCTGGAACTTCATCTCTGGGTGAGGCTTGGGACCGCCCCTCCTCCTGTGCAGTGGTTTCTCCAGGCCTCTCATGGGACGTCCAAAGTTCAGTGACTCACGCTTCTCGTCCTTTGAGGCTCCGTGCGCCTCGCAGCAGAGCAGCTGCCAAGCAGTGTGTCCTCTCCCTGGGGGCCGGGAGGAAGCCCCTCCTCATGCCGCGTCTCTCTGTGCAGCGCAGCTCAGGGAAAGCCACCGGACAGTCTGGGTTTTAGATTCATGTGGGCCGGGCACAGTGAATGTCTCTGTAAATGGCAGCCCGACCTCGGCTGAGATAGAAAGGCTTGACCTTTACAAAGATGAGAACCTCCAAAGGGGCGGGTCCCCAGGGGTGAGCTGCAGAGGCCTGCGCTGTAGCCTCTGGCCCAGCTCCCGGCAGGGATGAGAGATGACCCCTGACACTTCTCCTGCCCTCGGAGTCCACTCTGGTCGTCCCTCCACACACACAGGACAGGTGGTGGCTGCCGCCTTCCCACATGACTCCTTAGCCCTGTCTCTCGGGTCCCATCCCCTGCTTCCTCTCCTGATCAGTTCCCTGTAGGACCCCCGGGCAGTCCTGCCACAGCCCTTGGGAGGCCTGTCTTGGCTCCGAGCCCCTGGTGGGAGAGAGGGACTCCCTGTCCTGCTCAGCCTGCTCAGGGCCTGGCTGCATCACAGGTCCTCCCTCATGTTGGATTGAAGGTGCATCTGGGCCATCAGCTAAAAACCACAGGGGACATGGCCTGACATTGACCTCCCTGGAGCTAGGACAGGCCCAGCCTTGGACACGTCCAGACAACATGGCCCTCTGGGAGGTGTCAGAGAAGGAGGGACAAGGGTCAGCCAGGACAGGTGGCCCAGAGTCCCAGGCCCCCCGGTGCCAGCTTGGCTCTCCCACCACCCAGTGTCACCCAGGCTGTAGGCTCCCTTCAGTCTGTGTAAACCTTAGTTCCCGAAGTTCACGTCCTTCCCTGTAACTCACGACCCTTCTGTGGACCTTAGAGAGGGTGCGTCCCCCACCCTCACTTTGCACTGACATCTAAGAGTTCATTCCTTCAGGCAGGAGTCCTGGTTTTGAGAGGAAGAGGGGCAGCACTTTGGGGCCTATCCTGGGAACACAAGAGCAGCACAGGGACTGATGAGCAGACCCCTGACATCCGAGTGCTCTGGGGAATTGGAGCCTCCCCACAGGAGCCCTCGGCCCAACCCTGGTGCTTTGAGGAGGATGGAAACCCATCTCAGCCTAGTGAGCTCTCCCTAGGGGAAGGGAGGGCCTTCATGGAAGGACAGGAGTGAGGGCTCCAGTTCCATGGCAAAAAGAAGCAGAGAAGATGGGGGTGTCCAGTGGGGGTGTCCAGCCGGGGGGGGATGCCTGTGGACAGGGGGCAGTCACATCTTCAGACCAGAAGCAGCCACACCAGATATGCAAAGGTTGGACATAACATTCCTTTCACTGGGACAGAGGGGGTGGCAGGGGAGAAGGATTAACAGTAAGATGGTGAGGGGGGAACAAGGCGGGAGGCATGGGCCACAAACCCCAGGCTCCATCTGAGAGAGCAGGCCTGGGGTCGGACCGCTGCCCTGCGTTCGCTTTGCCACATCCTCACTGTGGGCCTCTGGGCAGATCACTGGACTCCCTGGGCCGGTGCCCTTCTCTGAATGAGGGTGAGTGACAGCTGTGCAGGGCCTTCCTCCTCAGGGCCGGCTCCAGAGCAGGCGCTGCCATCAGGGCAGATGCCTGCTTCCTGCTGAGCCCAGACCTGGTGCTAGGAAGTGGGGCAGTGATAAGGAAGGAGAAGAAAGATATTCTCACTTGTGAGAAAGACTCAGACATGTGGCACCTTGCAGCGCCTTTTGCTGTTGGCCCTGGCTGGTGGGGCTGCCCAGTCCTCGGGTCCCCATGTTGGGGCAGGGGGCTGGGTGTGCCCACAGGGTGCTGTGAGGACACGGATATGAGCCCCACTGTGCCTGACCCTCCCCCTCATGGGGAAGAAGCTGCCTGCCTGCTGCTTCTGAGGAGTCTGGAGACTGTGCCCAGACCTGTGAGACAAAGGCAGGGCGGCCTCAGCCCAGGAGAAGTAGGCGGAGCTCACATTAGAGCAGCAACCTTCCTGGAGTTTGTAAACCTGCCTGTGCCAGGCCGCTCCCAGCCAGGTGAATGGAGCCGGCTCTTGGACCTGCTGCCCACGGGGTCACTGGGTGTCTGAAGGACCTGCCCTCAGAGGTTCTAGTCTGTGTCCTGCGGTCTGGGGTGTTTAAAAGCTCTGAGAGCCTCCTGATCTGGATCGTGGGGCTCCTCTGTTTTAGCTTTAGAGCCGTCAACCCAAACCAGCATCAGGGTCACAAGTCCAAATGCAGGCTCTTGGGCCCCTGCCCAGACTGACCATGTCAGAAGCTCTGAGGTTGGGAGGGGCCTGGCACTCTCAGGAGGGGTCAGCTCTTGTTGTACCTGCCACCTGCCAGGTGTGAGATGAGCACGTCACCCTGACAGAAGCTGGCGCCCATGCCTGCTGCTTGCTGGCCCTGTCAGTTACGGAAATGCACTCATGGTCACATTGTTAGCAGGGAGCCACCCTCTCCCCCTCCCAGGTGGTCATGAGTTTGGTGTCAGTGGGAAGGGACAGCACCATGGGCCTCGCCTGGGAGTCGCACCTCAGGGCCCACCCTGAGTCTGAATCTGGATCCATCACAGTGTTCAGGTGTCAGGCACAGAGTGTGAGACCTGCGGGTCCAGGCAGCTCATGTTCAGGGAGTGGGCACTGGTAGGTCCCGCAGAAGAGCTCTGTGACGGGCTGCTGATTGGGCTTTGTCCAGGCAGGACGGAGAGGGTCTGGCCTGGGCAGCAGTGGGGTGTGGAGGGGGAGCCACATGGGGAACGAGGACAGGCCTTGGTGGTCCATTTACTTGGAGGGGAGAGGAGGGAGAGAGATGGCAGAGGACCCCTCAGAGCAGCTGGATGAATAGGAATGTCACCAACTGGGTGAAGTCCCTGTAGGACATCCAGTGGTGCCTGCTGGCCCCAGGAATGTGGCCTGACCCTCAGGACAGTAGTGGACACGGCCTAAGATGGAAGCATTGAGAGTGAACAGTGGAAAGCTGGGAGGGAAGCTGACCGATTGGTGTCCATGGCCTTTTTCTCTACCATGAGCTGGAAGTACACACCATGGGCTGAGAGGTGATGGTCTGGGTGTGGGGAGCTCACTGTGCAACTAGGCCTGACCTGGGCAGCGGCTCAGGGATGCCACCCAGGAGCCAGGCTTCTCCCTTCCTGCTCTGCAGTCTTGGCAGTGGCTGAAGTACTTCCCCAAGAAGTGGGACGGAAGGTTTTCCCTTGTTAAAAGGTCTTATAAAGTGTTCCCTGGGGCTGACAGGTTTTGGGTTTGCTTTAAAACACAGTTCACTCCCTGAAACGGACTTTTGCATGGGCTGGGTCTTTGGCTCCGCAGATTGAAGACTTGCGAGTCCAGATGGAAAGAGAAAAGCAGACCAGCCAGGATCTGGAGATCCTCAGTGAGGAGCTGATGGAGGAGAGAGAACAGCTGCTCTGTGACATAGAGACCCTGAAGGCTGAGAGAGCCCAGGAGGTAGGCCCTCCAGTGCCCATGCCTCCTCTGGTGCCCCTACCTGCAAGACGGAGAGTCCAGGATCATAGGATGTCCAGGGAATCCAGCAGTGATTCCCGGGTTACCAGTTTCCTCATCAGCTGCAGTCAGACCAGCAATTACAGCCGCCGAAAGGGGGCGAAGGCAGGGACAGTTATTGCCCCCAGGGACACTGGCAATCTTGTTTTTGATTGTCACGACTTGGGGGAGGAGAGGGGAGATGCTCCTGGCTGTGGTGGGGAGAGGCCAGGATGCTGAAAATGTCTTGCTGCACACGGGACAGCCTGCAGGACAAAGAAACATCCCACTTCAAATGTCCAGCATCACTGAGAACCCTGGCAACCTCCAGGGTTGATCCACCTCACAGTAAAACAAGTCCCAGGGTAGGCCTCCCAGTGCTGGGTCAGGGGCTCAGGGATGCCACTGAGGTCCCAGGCTTCTCCCTTCCTGTTCTGCAGTAAATCAGAAGAAGCCTTAATCAATAAGCCAAATTTATTTGGAGTCTTATTCATTTTTGCTAGCCCTAGCAGGCCCAGAGGAACTCTTGCTTCTCAAATTCTGGAGCCCAATATGGTGGAAGTCTTTTCAATTTATATGTTTTTCAGCTCTTTGTTTTCCAAATTTAGAATGAGACTTCAGGACCTTATGAGAAAAAGTCCTGTTTGCTCGGACAGGGCCATGAGACCATATCTCAAGGCCTGGCCAGGTGCCAGCACTGACAACTCTGTCTGGGGCAGAGTTTATGTCCTCTCTGGAGTGGGGAGTAGTCTTATTTCCCTATTATTTAAGCAAGCAAATGTTTACTGAGTAGCAGGGTTAAAGTTTTAAACAGCAGTTTTTACCCAAGATGGAGGTTACTATACTTCATAAAGTGTTCTGTGGGGCTGACAGGTTTCGGGTTTGCTTTAAAAAACAGTTCACTCCCTGAAATGGACTTTTGCAAGGGCTGCTTCTTTGGCTCAGCAGATTGAAGACTTGCGAGTCCAGATGGAAAGAGAAAAGCAGACCAGCCAGGATCTGGAGATCCTCAGTGAGGAGCTGGTGGAGGAGAGAGAACAGCTGCTCCGTGACATAGAGACCCTGAAGGCTGAGAAAGCCCAGGAGGTAGGCCCTCCAGCGCCATGCCTCCCCTGACACCCCTGCCTGCAAGAGGGAGAGTCCAGGATCATAGGATGTCCTGGGAATCAAGCAGTGATTCCCAGGTTACCAGTTTCCTTGTCAGCTGCAGTCAGACCAACAATTCCAGCCACAGCAGGGCAGGAGGGGGGGGGCAGATATTGCCCCCAGGGACACTGGCAATCTTGTTTTTGATTGTCATGACTTGGGGGAGGAGAGTGGAGGTGCTCCTGGCTGTGCTTCTGGCTGTGGTGGGAGAGGCCAGGATGCTGCTAAATGTCCTGCAGCACATGGGACAGCCCGCAGGACAAAGATCCCCCTTCAAATGTCCAGCTTCACGCTCAGAGCTCTGGAGAACCTCCAGGGTTGATCTGCCTCACACTACAGGAAGTCCCAGGGTAGGCAGCCCAGTGCTGGGGGAGCAGCTCAGGGACACCACCCAGAAACCAGGCTTCTCCCTTCCTGCTCTGCCAATCTTGGCCGTGGCTGTTGTACCTCGCCAAGAAGTGGGCAGGAAGAATGTGGAGGGTGAAGAGACAGAGGGAAGGCCTCCCGGGATCCTCTGTGGACATCTCATTGGCCACACCTGACACATGACTAACCCTAGCTGCAAGGGAGGCTGGGTATCAGGTACTTGAGTTCTTCAGCCTCTCTAGTATTGCAGGAAAGGGGCTTGGGGTGGTGCTGTGTAGACTTAAGAGGCATGCATCCACCCTCCCCCAATATGGCTTCCAGTCTAGGAGGTGGAATGACAGGTGACAAGCCAGGTAACTTGAGATGTGTGCTATTGAGGGAATATACGAGGGTCCAGGGAGAGTCTTATTGGTGCAGGACATTTAGAATCCTGGTGCAGGGCTTCCCTGAGGAGCTGTCAATCACACTGAGCCCTGGATGATGAGAAGGAGCCAGAGAAGCTGGAGGCTGGGGGTGGAGGCAGGTGAGCATTCACAGCAGAGGGAAGATCATGTGCAGTGCCTGCAGGGGAGAGTGGTGTGAGGAGTGGCCACAGGGGTGGGCGGTCAGCTCTTGAACCACTGTGGACCAGAGTAAAAAGCACCAAAAAAATCACTTTCATTGTTTTAAGAGAAGATGCGGTTTCTGTTTCTAAGTCATCTGGCTTCTGTGAAAGTGTTTAGACTTGAACTGTCTGGGTGGGGATCTCCATGCCCTTCACCTTGTGTCCATATCAGGCCTTTGGGAAACGTTAGGACGTCCTTTGGGTCCATGATGAGATGGACATTCCAGGCCTACACTTTGGGCCTCCAGTTTGGACCGAAATCATGCCTGTGTCGTTTCCTTGTGTTTTCCTGCAGTTCAAGGATCTGAAAAAACTGGTGCATTCACTGCGGGATAGTTCACAGACCAGCAGCAAGGCCCGCATGAAGGGCAGGAAGACTGAGCAAAAAGTCCTCCTCCAGACGGTGACGGACACCAAAAGGAAAGTGACCATGATGGAGTGGGAGCGGCGGCAGCTGTGCCGGGACCTGGAGCAGGTGAAGGCGCAGGCGGCGCAGGCACAGGAGCTGGAGCACATGAAGGTGCGGGTGAAGGAGCACGTGGTGCGGGCACAGGAGCTGGAGCAGGAGCTGCATCGGCTGCAGGAGGAGAACGAGAAGCTGGCCATGGAGGTCAGCGCCCTGACGACGGCCCCTGAGAGGGTCCACGCCCTGGAGTGGGAAAGCCAGGACCTGTTGCTGGAGAACCAGAGGCTGCAGACGTCTCTGGACACCCTGCAGCCTGAGGGTCTGGAGCGGGACAAGCAGCTGGACACCAGGGTAATTCTGGCCTCAGAATGAGTTAGGACGGTTCCTCCCCGGTCAACTCTCTGGTGCTTTGAATGCGTTTGGATGGGTGTTGTGTAAATATCGGTTAAGTGGGTTGGTATTGCTGTTCAGGTTCTCTATGTCCTTACTGAATTTCCATGTACCTAAGGAGCTTATTCAGAGAAAGGGCACAAATTGCCAAGAAAGGTCACATGTACAGTCAGGGGCCCAGGACTAAGCTTAGGCCCATGTGACAGTCTGTTTCTGCTGAGGACCTTCCCACAGCTGTTCCTTATGTGCAGGTAGAGCTGTCCTCAGCACGGCTGGGTTTTGCCAGTCCTGAGGGTCCTGCTATTTTTGTGTCTAAACTTGACCTTCTCTTGGCCCCTCACTGTGTGGGAGGATGTGGGAATCCGGGGATCTGGAGTTTGTGGTCCCCCTGGGCCTGAACCTGGTGAGGCATCATCCCCTTCTCCCTCCTGGAAGGTGGAAAATTCCACTCTGTGCCCCCAGAGCGCCTCGCTCACTGCGCTCATAGAGAAGAACACGCAGCTCCAGCACCAGCAACTGGCGGCAGCCCACGAGGCCCTGCAGCGGGAACACGCGTGCCTGGGCGCGCTCCATGAGCACCTGTCTGGGGAACATGAGGCCCTCATGGATGAGTACAGCCGCCAGAAGACACTGCTGCGACGGACCCTGGAGCTGGAGAGCAAGGTGCTCAGTGACAGGTGGGTGCCTGCGGCTGGGGGTGACTGACAGGCTCCCCGGGCTCCTGTCCCCCCTTCACTCTGGTCCCTCATGTTTCCTCTGTCCCGCTGCTTCACAGTGAAGAGAAGTAAATCCACCATCACTCTCAGCGATGTGGAGTTGGTGCGGCTGGAGACTGAGGGGCAGGAGGGTCCCCCAGGGGAGAAGGGTGTGCCCACAAATCCCAGCTCAGGGAAACCAGGTGTCAGCATTGGGGACCCAGCTCCCCTGGGCATTCCTACCCCCTCTTCCTTTTCTCTCCAAACCAAGGACAAGGAGGGGAAGTCACCACAGCTGCCGATGTTCAGGGGCATGCCTTACCGAGGTCCCCAGGCCTTTTTCCTGTCCAAGTCTCCAAGTCTGGGCTTCTGAATTTCTTTTTTTACTTTTAATTTTGGAAACGTTTGAATATATGGACGCGTAAGGAATAGTATAGTGAAAACCCCGTGTTCCCATCACCTGCAGCAGCATTACCAATCCTCTGCCATTCTCATGTCACCTTTACCTCTGACTCTTCATACACCTTTTTTTTAAAAGTAATATTGATGTACCTTAAATGCATAAATCTTAACTTTGGGCTTTTGCCAAATCAGGGCTTTGTGTGCATGTAGTCAACCAACTTCGGCTGAGCTTCTGCCTGGCAGATCCCTGATTTCAGTGGACCCGGGAGTTGCAGCGGGACCCACAGCCAGGGGGAAGTGAGATGTACAGAGAACTCCAAGGTGGGGGCGGGGAGGGGGAGAGATGCGATAAAGAGAGGCTCTCCACACTTGGAGCAGCGCAGGAGGGAGCTGTCCACTTTCTGTGCTTGTGAGTTGTCCCTGCTGAGTACTTCCCTTGCCTCTGTCTCAGCAGATGCCAGGCAAAGGCTGGGACTTCCCTGGGAGCAGCTGAGGTGCAGGGATTTGGCATCCCAGGGACCAGGGAGGGCACTGAGCCTGCAGAGCCTGTGGAGGGCGCCTGCTGCTGCATGAACTTGGGGGCGATGATGTTCATTTACGCACTCACCCAGTGCTTCCTGTGGACTCTCTCCAGAGCCTTCCACCCCTTTCTCCACCCAGATTCCCTTCCTTTGGGGGTGCCGGGATGTCTGCTCCTATAAGGCTCTCATTCCTTCCCACCAGAATGAGTATCTTCTGCCTCTTGGTATCTCCCTCACTGCCTCCTCCGCACCCATCCTGTGTTCACGAGAAGCTTAGTGAGCACCCACTGGGCGCCTGGTGCTGTCTAACGTGGTGGGAATGCACCCACCTGACTACTGATGGGAGCCTCCTGTGGTGCCCACCCCGCACCAGGGGCTAGCGGGCCTTACCCTCAATGCCCTATGATAACCGTGTGGATATATTCTTTCTGAGGTCAGGAGGGATATTATCCTCTTTCTTTCTGGCCAGAGGGTTTTGTACCATCTCATGAAAACAGGGAAAGAATTTGTTCTGAAAGTTTAGGAGCCATACATGTGTTCACA
>NW_005871501.1:691416-693208 GCF_000147115.1 Myotis lucifugus
CCCTGCCCATCACCCTCTCCCTCAGCTCTGCAGAGAGAAGCTGCTCACCCTGGCTTTGAGGTCTCCCTGGGTGCCCATTCCTAGTGGGTGTGTTTTCCTTCAACAGATACAAGGACCAGCTCCAACATAAGGCGGCGCTGGAGCAGCTGGGGACGCTCTTGACCACCGAGCGGGAGGCTCTGCAGCAGGAGCAGAGGACCAGCGCCATGGCCACCGAGGAGAACCAGAGGCTGCAGGGAGAGCTGGACAGGTAACCGCCAGGCCCCCTGCAGCACCTCTGCCCGGATGTCAGTCTGACCCACTCACTCAGCACCCGCTGAGCTGAGCTCAAGTGAGACCCCTGGTGATGGTGCATTTTTACCAACCGTGCCCTGGAGGCAGCTGGTGGGCAACGAGGTAAAGGGGACTCCAGCTGGTGGCCGGAACGAATAACTCGGCAGCTGGGATGGGGCATTGTCTAGGTTTGGACAATCTCCCCTCCCACAGTTATGATGCTGATGACTGTTGGGCAGGGGCACCTGCATCCTCTAACACCAGCAATCCTGTGAGGGAGGGATGCTCAGTCTCAGCATTCACGCATTCCCATTTGTGAATTCACCTCCTGGATGAACTGTACTGGTGACCCCCAAATCAGTGCCCGTGGCCTGTCATGGACGTGCCCAGTGTGGGAGATACTGGAGTCGCCTGATGTGCACATTTGCAGCTGAGGTTGAACAAGGCCTTTGACCCCAGCCTTTTTTCAGCTCTCACCTACCATCCTCCCCTTCATGGGCCCCTGAGTGCCATGGTATTCATTTTTGTGCGTTTTGGTGATGATTTCGCTGTTTGAAATGGCTCCCAAATGGAGTGCTGAAGTGCTGTCTAGTGTTCCCAAGCGCTGGGCCTTACGGGGAATGTACGAGTGACACTCAAGGGTCATTTGGACCCAGGTATGGTGCTGTTGGCTCTGAGTGTATTACAGGAGGCGTCTTTGTGTCTTGATCAGCTGACACAATGTGACCAGAGACTCCCAAGAACCGGTGGGAACAGGTTCAGTATTCACATTATACTGTGAATCATGATAATTGATTGAGCTATTGTTATCCTTTAAAAAAACCAGAGCAACAGAGGAGAAAACAGGCTCAGGGAGATTAAACAACTTGTTCATGGTCAATGCTCCTAGTTAGTGGCACAGGCAGGATTCAAATCCAGGTCTTGCCTCAACCTAGAGGCTTGACCACATGAAGCCTTCCTTTGCACAGCCCTGATTTAACATGTGCTGTGGGGCTGTAAACTCAGCTGCCTGCAGTGGCCAGGCAGGTCCAGCAGGTGGGGAAGGAGAGTCAGCGATAGACCAGGCCCTGGTGGAGAATACACCCAGCTAGAGGCTGTCAGCTGGGAGGCAGGTCTGGCTGCCAGGTCATCCTTCTTTATGCTTTTTTTTTTTTTTCTGAGAAGAAGATATCTGAATGTTGATGGAAACTTAAAATTTTGGAATGCTGGTACAATAATTATTTTTTTGTTGTGTTTGTTTTTCAAAAATATCTGCTTTGTTTGGGCAGGACAGAGGACCAGGAGCAGTGGTTCTCAACCTTCCTAATGCCACTATCCTTTAATACAGTTCCTCATGTTGTGGTGACCCCAATTTAATTGTTACAAATTGAACAAAATTAAAGCATAGTGATTAATCACAAAAACAATATGTAATTATATCGGGTGTCCCAAAATTCACGCAAGATATGCAACTAAATTCAATTGCAAATCATGCGTGAATTTTGGGACAAGCTATATGAGTGTTTCTGATGATATTAGG
>NW_005871501.1:694259-719104 GCF_000147115.1 Myotis lucifugus
CCAGTGCAACTGGCTCAGGGAGGAGCTCCAGAGCAGGGACATCTCGCTGACCGAGCTGGGCAACCACTGCCAGGTGAGGCCAGAGCTGGAGGCCCCAGGACCCTGGGTGGGCCTTTTCCCTGGGCTGATGCCTTGGGCTCCACCAGGTGGGAATGGGTCCTCATTGGCATCTCTGCTCAAAAGGTGTGTGTGAATGTCACACAGAGGCAGAGAGGAAGCCAGAGGCAGTTGACTGGGATGAACACCAGGACTGGCAGGGGTGTGCTACAGAACACCTTTCACCTGATCTTTGCTTTTTGCAGGGTCAGGGCGGTGCATGGAAACAGCCAAGTACCGTTGTATCTCCGTCCTCTCGGCTGAGCACTCTGCTCTCTGTGTCATCTCATTTAATTCTCACAATGATCGTGTGAGCTGGGGTTCCCATCCTTGTCCCTTGAAGTAGCGGGTTGGAACCCCGTTTGTCTGAAGCCAAAGCTTGGGACTTCCTGCTACACCAAACGCGATGATATTCTAGAGCAGGAGCTGGCCACCCTCAGCCCAAAATTCAGGTCCAGCTTCACGCCTGTTTGTGTATGGCTGAGAACCAAGAGTAGCTTTCACAGTTTTTAATGGCTGGGGAAAATCAAAAGCAGGATAATATTTGGGGGCAAGTGAAAGTGACATGAAATTTAAATGTTGGTGTCCATGAGTTAAGATTTTTGGTTTGTTTTTTTTTTAAAACACAGACACACCCATGCATGTGCATTGTTTCTCTGGCTCCTTTCCTGCTGTAATAACAGGGTTGAACAGTTGCAACAGGACCACTGTCGGCCTGGAAAGCCTAACATATTTAGTACCTCGTTCTTTACCGGAAAAGCGTGCCAACCCTGCCTAGAGCAGAGATGTGCAATAGGAATATAATGCAGGCCACCACATGTAACACTCAGCTTTCTAGTAGCCATATTCAAAAAGTAAAAGGAATCAGGTGAGATTAATTTAAGGGTCTATTTTATTGAACCCTTATATCTAAAATATCACATGTAACCCCTAAAGCTTATTAGTGAGATTTTTTCATGATATGTTTTTCCTGACTTTTTGAGAGAAACATCCATCAGTTGCCTCCTGCATGGCCTCTACTTGGGAATGGAGCCAGCAACCCAGGCATGTGCCTTCATCAGGAACTACACTGGTGATTTCTTGGTGCATGGAATGATACTCAACCAAGCCACATGCACCAGGCAGCTTATTAATGAGATATTTTACATTATTTTTGAATCATTATTAAGTCCTCAGAACCTATTATATATTTTGCACTTATGGCTCATCCCAGCTCAGACTGGCTTCGTGTTCAGTGCTTAGCGGCCACACGTGGCCTGTGGCTGCCTGATTGAATGGTGCAGTGGCAGAAGGCTTGGCCATCCCCATCAATTGGCCATATTGGTCATGCCAGCTGACGTAGATAATACCAAAATGGCCATCTTTGTGCACGTGGCCTTTTTCTCCTTTTGGAAGTAGATTCCCAGCAGTGGAATCATGGGAGAGTGTGGTGTTTGAGACATTGTCCATCTGTGTTTTAGCTGCTCTCCCACCTCAAGGGCAACTTGGAGGGAGAAAACCGTCACCTACAGAGCCAAAACCAAAGGTTGAAAGAGCAGAACAAGAGGCTTCTCCAGGAGGACGTGGAGAACAAGGACCAGCACCAGGAGCAGCAGCGGCAGTACGTGTGAGGGGTGTGGGCTGACGGATGCCTGTCAACAGCTCCGTGACTAGACTGCGCCATTCTGGGCAGCAGAGAACCCCCTGGGCACATTGGTGTCCCAGGCAAGGGGACAGACCATCTTACCAGCACATCCTTCTCGTTTTCCCGGGAAGGGAATGGTTCCAGATTTCTGCAAATAGGGGTGGTTGGCTTTGTTGGCTTTACAGAGACACTTCCCTCTGCCAGGCGCTTCTTAATCTGCTTTTGGGATCAAGGTCACTTTGAAAAATACAACAGTGGTAAAGAGAGGTTCCTAGGGAAGGACTTCAGATCACAGGCTGAGCCCTTTCTGTGTCGGTTTTTCCTTTAATGGGCTGCAGAGTGGGTTGTTGGTGCACAGTGGCTGTCCTCCCTCTGCCCATGTTTCCTTTGTGGACAGTCCTGGCCCTGTGAGATACACAGAACCAGTTACCTGGTCTCCAGGAACCAGTACAGTGATGGGATGTGAGCAGAGCTGTGTGCACACAAACAGATGTTGAGGAGATTCCTGGAAATGGAAGGAAGCATGGTGGTGGGAGTTGGAGTTCTGTTGCTGACATGGATGGGGAGAAAGCTAGCCTGTGTGTGTGGGGAATTGGAGGGGGCGGGGAATAGGGGCTGAACGTGAAGGTGGAGCTTTGCATTTTCTAGGCACAGGGAAGGTGCAGGGAGTGGCAGGAGGGGAGCTGGAGGAGGCAGCGCTCAGCCATGGAAGGCTTCCATGCCCTTCTGATGACTTGGATTCACTGGGAATTGGGTGATTAAGGGATGCTGGTGTACAGGGCCTAGGAAGCTGCCAGAAATGAGGGCAGGAGGAAGAACCTTGGTGCTGGAATCCTTGTGGTTTGGAAGTCACGTCATCTGAGACACATCTTGTGGGTCCACGGTGGTCTTCACCCCTCGGTGCTGTGCTGCTGGGACTGTCCTTCCTTGTGATCGGGAATGGCTGGCCAGTGTGGGACAGAGGGACATGGCCACAGTGACCACTGGGTACTGTACCAGCTCCCTGGGGTGATGCTGCTGTTCACTGTTCTCCTGGATTCGTCTGCTCATCTACAGGGGGCTCAACATCTACCAAGGATGGTTGACATGGGAAACTAAGGATGGTTGACATGGGAAACCGCACTGTACTTTTAGGGTAGAAGTGAGAGTTTGTAGCCTGAAGTGGGCTCTCTATAACGCAGCTGCTAAAAATTACCAGCAGAGGTTGGACAGGTGCAAACTAGAAGAGTCGGGACCTGGTACCCTGGGGATGATCTGATGACGGTTTTGCATTAGAAAGTGTCTGCAGGAGGCCAGGGAGTGGGCAGGCTTCCTGAGCCTGCTCCAAGCAGAGTCATCCCCAGCCCTGGGATAGCTGGGCCATGAGTTTGCTGGGCTGGGGGACGGCTGTGGGAACAGAATAACACAGACTAGAAGAACAGAGGCCGAGCCGAGGGTGCTGGGAGCAGAGCAGGTCTGTGGCCAGGGACCCAGTAGTTTGCAAGCAATCACTTCTCACGGGTGCTCACTATGCGGCGAACTCACGGAAAAGCCCTCATATTAGGAGCTGGGCACCTTCTTGAATGAAGGAGCCTGAGCAGCTCTCTGGATGCCGAGGACTCATTTTTAAGCAGGGAAAGCCGGGGTCTGAACTGTCAAGGTCACATGGGTGAGGAGACGCAGGAACATGACAGGAGCCAGCGGCCCAGTGGGGGGTGCTGTATAGCGAGCACTGTCTGCAAAGCTCATAGACAGACAACAGGAAAGCATGCCATGTCTTCTGCTTCAGGAAAGCCAGGCTCCCTCTCCCAGGAGCGGGGGTGCCCTCTGGCAGCCCAAGGTTTAAGAGGATCCTTTGTGTGTTTTTAAAAATGTGAACTGACTTCCCACATTTAGAAATTAAAAGATTTTGCTTCAGAGCCGGGGCTTCTGGATCCTTTGGGAAAAGCAGTCAGAAGCTCCGCCACATGGAGAGCAGCGCTCCTTTGCAGGCCCTGTGTTAGGTCCCAGGTGGCACCGAGCTCTCAGCCTCGCCGCAGCCCCCACTCCTCCCTCAGGTCCTTCCAGGCTGCTTTGCTCCTTATCTTCTCTGTCTGGCTCCCAAAAGGCTTTGAGTTTGCTTCACTAGAAGTGTTAGCAGAAGCCCAACATTGAAGTGGGTCCAGGTTGGAGGGATGACTTTGCTAAACTGACCTTTTTAACCTGATGCCTGTCTAACTCAGCAAGGGCAGACCCCTCCCACCACTAAAGCTATCGTTGGTCTGCACCTGCAGGAGCTAGCCTAGCCCTGAGTCTGACCGGAGTGCCCAACGTCCTGAGCTGACCTGGCCAGAACCCTTGGGGTTTCCCAGCTTGACTTTCAGATGGTTCGGGGTCTCTCTCCTGAGGTGACATACAGCCTGACCCTAGGTGTTCAGTCATCTCTTCGATGTGTTTGGCTCCTGGACCCATGTCACATGCTTCCATCCCCATATTCCCAACTCAGGGGTCATGGTGGTCATGAGCACCGTGATGTCTGAGTCCCAGGAACACACAGGCTCCTTCTGGGCCAGGTCCCAGGAGGGGGTTATGAGTCAATTTATGTGTTTTATTTAAAAAAAACAGTCTGTTTTTCTCTCTCCTCTGTTAGAGAAAAATTAAATGCCTTACAGAGACAAAATGAAACACTGGAAGAAAAAAGCATGGCTCAGCGCAAGTTCCATGATCCAGCGCCAAAGAAGTGAGTTGACTTAAACTTCAGTAGCTTACACACAGGACAGAAAGCTTGCTTTTTCACGAGCAGGGGAAGCTGTACATCTAGAGCAGTGGCCAGTTTGTTGGGCCCATACCTTCTGCTCTATGGCAGGTCCCTGTGTGCAGGTCCCTCTCAGCATAGAAAGAATTTAGAGTTTCTTTCAGTCCCACCCTCTGTACTCAGGGTTATCCTATGAGGGATGGTGAATGCCAGTGGTCAGGAGCCTGTTTAAGGGGCAGAGAGTCTGTGCTTTTAAAGCCACTAAATCAGGCATATCAGCTATTGTCTCAAGATTTCGGGACCTAGAAAATCATGTTTCTGTTTTGGGATGGAAGCTTGGCTCAAACACCTGGACCAGCACCCCCGTCTTCAAGCACAGGAAACTTTTGTTCTGCCCTCCATTCCTCTGGGTTCACTGGACCCCCCAGGACAGGTTCAGAAACACATTCCCTTCCCCAGAGAGCAGCAGCCCCGGTGGTGGGTCGGCTCGGTCCCTGAGACTGCCGGCCTCCATCCAGCAGGGCTCCCCTGGGCCCAGGCCTGAGCCCAGGAGCTGGGCCTTCCCATTGTCCTGTCCCAGCCCAGCCTCTCTGTAGAAATCACAGAACCACATAATATCAGAACCTCTGCCTGACCCTTCTGTTGACAGGGAAATTTAGGTACCCTTCTGTTGACAGGGAAATTTAGGTACCGATGAGGAAATTGAGTGGCTTGTGTAAGCACAGTGCTGTTTCGTGGCAGAGCCAGGACCAGAACCCAACTGTGGTCCTTGTTACATTAGAATGCTTCATTTCCTGTTAGCTGCAATGAATTACCTTTTACATTCACTATTTTCATTTAGAGAGAGTAGTAGGGAGGAAGGAAGAGAACGGGAATGGGAGAGGGAGAGAGGGAGGGATGGGAATGGGAGAGGGAGAGAGGGAGGGAGGAAGAGAGGGAGAGAGAGAGAGAGAGAGAGAGAGAGAGAGAGAGAACAAAGGAGAGAGAGACATCTATGTGAGAGAGATACATCAGTTGGTTTCCATCTGCATTCACCTTGACCGGGGCCAGGGATCAAACCTGCAACCCAGGTATGTGCCCTTTTTGGGAGATCAAACCCACCACCATCAGTGCTCAGGCCAACGCTTCAACCACCAGGCAACACCAGCCAGGGCTCACTGTTTTTAATTCAAACGGCCCACGCTCCTGCCCTGTTCCCCTCACCCAGATTCCTCAATGCCAGAAATTGGCAGAGTATGCCAGCCTATTTCACGTATTATTAACTCTAGCAGAAAATGAGGAGGTCCCAGTGTCTTTCTGAAAATGGCATTTTAGTGGAATTTTGCCAACCAGCACAATTAGGTCAGCACAGCACCACTTCCTGCACTTCGCACAGTAATCAAGAGCTGAGAGCTGGGTTTGAAGTTCTGTTTTCCCCAGGGGCCAGTGTGGGTTCCTGCACGATGAAGGCTCCTACCACCCCTGGGTCTGTGTGAATTAACTGCACAATGTGTGCCAACTCCTGAGCCCCAGGTGCGTTGAGCATGGTGGTGGCGAAGAGCACCCGCTTTCTGAACCAGATTTACCACCACCTTTACAGGCTGGTGATGGAAATCCCAGCTAGTGTAGGGCACCCAGACACCTGCTGGAGGGGCAGTGAGGGTTGGCTGTGTCCTAAAAACCTACTTCTTACAGGAAAAAGCACTGGATTGGAGTCAAAGCCTTAGTCAAACTCATCAAACTAAAGAAAGGGGGTTCCAGAGAACGACGAAAGTCAACCTCAGAGAGTCCTCCCTGGCCACTGGGGTCCTCAGACCAGGCCTCGCCCAGTACTTCTCAGCCTCTTCAATCTCAGCTGGAGCCCCTCCAGGCCACCCCATGCTGCTCAAAGGGGTCAGAAGAGCAAGACACCCGCAGAGGGCCCAAGGATAAAGGTAGGAGAGGCTGACCTGGCTGTAGGCGGAAAGTGAAGGGGAGGATCTCAGGTCTCCCTCAGGGACACTGGAGAACCAAGGAGACTGCATGCTGGATGTGCACACCTGTGCGTGTGTGTGTATGTGTGTGTGTGTGTGTGTGTAGGAGCCTGAAGGGGGTGTGCTCCACACACCACATCTGCCCCCTTTGGTATGTGAACACCCAAGTAGGAAACATAAACCCCATCAGTGTTGCTGCACTTCATCCCAGAACAATTCAGGTCCTTTAGCATGAGGAGCCTCACAAATCATGGACACTGTGGTAGGGACTTGAATATCCAGAGCTGATGTCCACAGAGTTACCGCAGAGACAAGCTCCACAGCAGAGGTTTTTGGGGTTCCCTGTTTCCTCCAGGTCTACAATAGGCCACTTCTGTAGGGAGATCCGCAGTGCATTTAACACGTGAGGACAGCTGCCAGGTCTTCAGCAAGGCCTCCTGTGGCTCTGATCTTCCTGGCACTTTGAAAAGCGGGTTCAGTATTTTTCTCCGACCTGATCTGGCCTTGAGTCCTGCCACCACGGGGTGCACTGCACCTCATCATTCAGGGTTGTCACGTGGAATTGCCAGAGGTTCTGAAGTGGATTCGTAGTTGCATGTGCTGTATGTATTTCATGGAATCTCAGAGGCTGTCAGGACAAGGGTGCTCACATAAAAAGAAGATAAATGGGTTGTGGCAGTGACTATTTTGTCACAGTTGCCACCTGGCCGACAGTGACTGTGAGGCAGGCTCAAAGCTGCATCCTGATTTCAGAGATGTTAAGGTTTGGGAGAGGGGGAAGTGCATCTTACTTGCCTTAAACTTGGCTTAGTTTTTAATTTACTTTTAAATATCATGTTTTACATGACACCTATAAACCTGCCAAAGGTGCACCCTGAGAATTTAAATTTTATGAAGGACACCAGGACTTCCTGAAGTCCAGCCCAGGCCTGACACTCATGCCCTCTCAGGGGCACCCCTGACAGCACCAGGGCCCGTGACAAGCTGCCTCCTGAGTGTGACCTGTGCACACACCTTTCTGAGTGACATTCACCATTTCAGGACCTGGTGTGTCCCTTGAAATGCAAAAAAACAAAATGTGCACATGCAGCCATACTAGTGTTTGGGGACTAATGCTCGCATTCCCAGTCTTTACAGGAGGTGAATTAGGTCAAATGCTCACATGCAGAGAAATGATAATGAAGTTATTAACATTTATCTAGAGGCGTCTGTTGCCTCTTGTTTTCATATAGGATGCATTATTTTTTTCACACTCACACCTCCCCTTGTGTTATTGTCTAAGTTGACTTAATTAACGATAATCAGCCTAAGTGAGCTAGCAAAACTTTCAGATAAAAGATGCTTGACTGCCCTGACTGGTTTATCTCAGTGGTTAGAGCATCATCTCTCATATTAGAGAGACCAGGTTTCAATTCTGTTCAAGGGAAAGTACCTGGGTTGCAGGCTCAATGCCTGGCCTGGTCGAGGTATGTGGGTGGCACCCAATTGATGTGTCTCTCTCACATAGATGTTTCTCTCTCTGACTCTGCCCCTCTCTTCCACTCTCTCTGAAAAAAATATCCTCAGGTGAGGATTAACAAAACAAACAAATAGGAGAAGTAAGATGGCTGCCTATGAGACTGCAGGCTGCTAGATAGTGTAAGAGTGAGAGAACGAAAGGAGGGTGCGTGGATGTGTAGGGAGTGTCAATATTTGTGAGCAAGGGTCAGTTATACTCCAAGGGACTCTTGGGGACTGGCGGACCGGCCTCCAGTGATTGGGCAGCCTCTACTGTAGCTGAAATCTCTTCTGGAGTGGCCGGCGGTCCCACAGAGGCTGTGTCATTTTTAAGAGGAGATGGCTGTGATTGGAGATTGACTGTGATCAGAACCCCAGCCTTACCTTCAAATGGGGAGACAAAGAAACAGCCCGCATACAAAAGAAAGGAGGAATTACCAGAAGAAGTAAATGAAATGGAGGCAAACAATATGACAGAGAAAGAATTCAGAGAAGTGGTCATAAGGTCACTGAAAAGGATAGAAGACAAATTCAACACTATGTGTAAGAACAGTGATGGCGAACCTATATCACGCGTTTCAGAATCAAAGAGCACCCAGCCGGAGCTGGCAAAGTAAACACAGCTGGCATTGCCTAAAGAAAGTCAGTGCAGGAGAGAGAGAGCTACATAACCAGAAACCCTGAGAGGAGAAATCATGGGGAGACAAAGAAACAGCCCGCATACAAAAGAAAGGAGGAATTACCAGAAGAAGTAAATGAAATGGAGGCAAACAATATGACAGAGAAAGAATTCAGAGAAGTGGTCATAAGGTCACTGAAAAGGATAGAAGACAAATTCAACACTATGTGTAAGAACAGTGATGGCGAACCTATATCACACGTTTCAGAGGTGACATGCGAACTCATTTTTTTGGTTGATTTTTCTTTGTTAAATGGCATTTAACTATATAAAAGAAATATCAAAAATATGTCTTTGTTTTACTTTGGTTACAAAATATCAAAAAATTTCTATATGTGACACAGCACCAGAGTTAAGTTAGGGTTTTTCAAAATGCTGACATGCCGATCTCAAAAGGTTCGCCATCACTATAAGAACCAAGAAGAAATGAAAAAATAACATTGCTGCAATAAAGAACTCAATAGAAAGCATCAACTGTAGACTAGAAGAAGCGGAGGACCACATCAGTGAGCTAGAAGACAAGGTAGGAAAAAATACCCAAGCAGAGCAGCATCTAGAAAAGAAACTTAAAAAACAGGACGAGAGCCTAAGGGAACTTTGGGACAACACGAAATGAAGCAACATCCGCATAATAGTGGTGCCAGAAGAAGAGGAAACTGAACAACGAGTAGAAAACCTGTTTGAAGAAATAATGACAGAAAACTTCCCTGATATCGGCAAGAAAAAGCTCACACAAATCTATAAAGCTCACAGAGTCACAAACAAGATGAACCCCAAAAGATCGATAACAAGACTCATTATAATTAAACTGGCAAACACCAACTACAAAATAAGAATCTTAAAGGCTGTCAGAGAGAGACAGAAAGTTACCTGCAAAGGATCTCCCATCAGACTATTGACTGATTTCTCAACAGAAACATATCAGGCCAGAAGGGAATGGAATGAAATATACAAAGTCATGCAAAGCAAGGGTCTAAATCCAAGAATACTGTATCCAGAAAGGCTATCAACTAAAATTGAGGGTGAAATCAGGAGCTTCACAGACATAAAAGGACTAAGGGAGTTTATTACCACCAAACCAACAATGCAAGAAATGCTAAAGGGTCTGCTATAAAAAGAAGAAATAGGAAGAGAAGAAGGAACACAGGCATAAAGACTAAAAATGGCGACAAACAAGTACCTATCAATAATCACTTTAAATGTAAATGGATCAAATGCCCCAATCAAAAGACATAGGGTAGCTGAGTGGATAAGAAAACATGACCATATATCTGCTATCTACAGGAAACCCACCTTAGAACAAAGAACTCACACAGACTGATGGTGAAGGGTTGGAAAAAGGTTTTTCAGGCGAATGGAAGTGAAAAAAAAAAAGCTGGGGTAGCAATATTTATATCTGATAAATTAGTCTTCAAAGTGAAGGCCATAACAAGAGATAAGAAAGGCCACTTCATAATACTAAAGGGAGCAATTCAGCAAGAAGATATAACTCTGGTAAACAAATAGGCTCCCAATATAGGAGCACTCAAATACATAAAAAACTTCTGGAGAATATCAAGGGAGAGATTGACAGCAATACTGTCATAGTAGGGGACTTTAGTACCCCACTAACACCACTGGACAAATCCCCTAAACAAAAAATCAGCAAAGAAACAGCAATCCTAAATGACTCACTAGATCAGATGGAATTTACATCTTTGTAACATTCAACCTAAAGCCACAGAATATACATTCTTCTCAAGTGCACATGGGTCATTTTCAAAGATATTGGGGCACAGGCAATGTCTCTTCCAATTCAAGAAGATAGAAATCATATCAAGCATCTTCTCAGATCACAATGGCATAGAACTAGAAATCAACTACAATAAAAACAATTTAAAAATCAAACACCTGGAGGCTAAATAGCATGCTTTTAAAAAATGATTGGGTTACCAAAGAGATCGAGGAAGAAATAAGTATCATGACAACAAATGACAATGAAAACACAACATCCAAAATCTATAGGACACAGCAAAAGCAATCTTGAGAGGGAAGTTCAAAGCTTTGCAGGCCTATCTCAAAAAACAAGAAAAGATGGTAGTAAATTATCTAACCCTACAACTTAAGAATTAGAAAGAGAGCAATAAGAAAATCCCAGTGTAAGCAGAAGGAAGGAAAAAATAAAGATCAGAGTGGAGATAATGACATAGAGACCAAAAAAACAATAATAAAGGTCAACAAAACCAAAAGCTGGTTCTTTGAAAGGATAAACAAGATTGATGAACCTCTAGCCAGGCTCACCAAGAAACAAAGAGAGAGGACCCAAATAGACAAAATTAGAAATGAAAGAGGCAAAGTAACAACCGATCCCACAGAAATACAAATGATTATTAAGAAATACTATGAACAACTCTATTCCAACAAAGTGGACTACCTAGATGAAATGGACATATTCTTAGAAAAATACAAGATTCCAAAACTCAATAAAAAAGAATTTAAAAAACCTGAATAGGCCTATGACTACCAAAGAAATTGAAGCAGTGATCAAAAATCTTCCAGCAAACAAAAGCCCTGTTCCAGATGGCTTTATAGGGGAGTTCTACCAAGCATTAAAAGAAGAACTTAAACCTATCCTCCACAGACTATTTCAAAAAATTCAATAGGAAGGCACACTTCCAAGCTCTTTCTATGAAGCCAGAATTACCCTAATTCCAAAACCAGATAAAGACACTATGAAAAAAGAGAATAACAGGCCAATATCCTTGATGAACATAGATGCTAAAATCTTCAACAAAATTCTAGCAAATTGAATTCAGCATTACATTAGAAAGATCATATACCATGACCAAGTAGGATTTATTTCGGGGATATTCAAGGATGGTACAATATCCGCAAATCAAGAAATGTGATACATCACATAAACAAACTGAAATGACAAAACTCACATAATCATATCAATTGATGCAGAAAAAGCATTTGACAAAATCCAACACTCTTTCTTGATAAAAACTCTCAGCAAAGTGGGAATAGAGGGACAATACCTCAATATAATAAAAGCCTTATATGACAAACCTACAGCCAACATCATACTCAATGGGCAAAAACTAAACTCATTTCCCCTAAGAACGGGACAAAGACAGGGATGCCCACTTTCACCACTCCTGTTTGATATAGTACTGGAAGTGCTAGCCATAGTGATCAGACAAGAAGGGGAAATATAAGGCATAGAATTGGAAAAGAAGAAGTAAAACTGTCCTTATTAGCAGATGACATGCTACTATACATAAAAAACCCCAATGACTCCATTAAAAAACTACTGGACCTAATAAGTGAATTTGGCAAAGTAGCAGGATACAAAAGTAACACCCAGAAATCTATGGCCTTTTTATACACTAATAATGAACTCACAGAAAGAGAAGTGGAAAAAAAACCCCACAACAATCCCATTTACCATTGCACCAAAAACATTAAGATACATAAGAATAAACTTAACTGAGGACATAAAAGACCTGTACTCAGAAAACTACACAACATTGAACAAAGAGATAGAGGAAGACATAAAGAGATGGAAGAACATACCATGTTCTTGGATTGGTAGAATCAACATCATTAAAATGTCCATACTACCCAAAGCAATCTATAAATTCAATGCAATCCCCATTAAAATACCAATGGCATACTTCAAAGATCTAGAACAAGCTCTCCAAAAATTCATCTGGAATAAAAAAAGACCCCGAATAGCTGCAGCAAAATTGAGAAAGAAGAACAATGTAGGAGGGATCACAATACCAGATATCAAGCTATACTACAAAGCCATTGTTCTTAAAACAGCCTGGTACTGGCATGAGAACAAACATAGACCAGTGGAACAGAACAGAGAACCCAGAAATCAACACAAGCCAGTATGCTCAATTAATTTTGACAAAGGAGGCAAGAGCATACAATGGAGACAAGAGAAGAGAGTCTCTTCAATAAATGGTGTTGGGAAAACTGGACAGATACTTGCAAAAAAAATGAAACTAGACCACCAACTTACTCCATACACAAAAATAAACTCAAAATGGATAAAGGACTTAAATTTAAGATGGGAAACCATAAAAATCTTAGAAGAAGCAATAGGCAGCAAAATAGCAGACATTTGTGGTAGCAATATCTGTACTGATACAGCTCTCGGGCAATGGAAACTAAAGAGAAAATAAACAAATGGGACTACATCAAAATAAAAAGCTTCTGCACAGCAAAAGAAACTATCAACAGAACAACAAGAAAGCCCAATGCATGGGAGAACGTATTTGCCAATGTTATCACCGATAAAGGTTTACTCTCCAATATCTACAGTGAACTCTTACAACTTCACAAAAGGAAGATAAACAATCCAATAAAAAGTGGGCAAGGGACCTAAATAGACACTTTATGAAAGAGGACATTCAGAAAGACAAGAGACATAGGAAAACGTGCTCAAAATCACTAAACATCGGAGAGATGCAAATCGAAACGACCATGAGGTACCATCTCATACCTGTCAGAATGGCTATCATAAACAAATCAACAAAGGACAAGTGCTGGAGAGGATGTGGAGAAAAAGGAACACTCGTGCACTGTTGGTGGGAATGCAGACTGGTGCAGCCAATGTGGAGAACAGTATGGAGTTTCCTCAAAAAGTTAAAAATAGAACTCCCATTTGACCCAGTGATCCCACTTCTAGGAATATATCCCAAGAAACCAGAAACACCAATCAGAAAGGATATATGTCCCCCTATGTTCATAGCAGCACAATTTACCATAGCTAAGATTTAGAAATAGCCTAAATGCCCATCAGCAGATGAATGGATTAGAAACCTGTGGTACATCTACACAATGGAATACTACACTGCGGTAAAAAGAAATTCTTACCATTTGCAACAGCATGGATGGAACTGGAGAGCATTATGCTAAGTGAAATAAGCCAGTCAATGAAAGAAAAGTACCACATGATCTCACTCATTTATGGATAATAAAGAACAGTATAAACTGATGAACAAAAATAGATACAGAGGCAGAGCAGCATGGAACAGACTGTCAAACTACAGCGGGAAGGCTGGGGAGGGTTGGTGGGGGAGGTAAGGGATAAACTGAAGGACTTGTATGCATGCATATAAGCATAACCAATGGACTCAAGATACTGGGGGGTAGGGGAGGCTGGGGGAAGGTCAATGGAGAAAAAGGGAAACAAATGTACTACTCTTCGTAATACTTTAAGCAATAAAACAAAATTATTTTTTAAAAAAGATAGCCCTAACCGGTTTGGCTTGGTGGATAGAGCATCAGCCTGCGGTCTCAAGGGTCCCAAGTTTGATTCCGGTGAAGGGCATGTACCTTGGTTGCAGGCACATCCCCAGTAGGGAGTGTGCAAGAGGCAGCTGATTGATGTTTCTCTCTCATCGATGTTTCCAACTCTCTATCCCTCTCCCTTCCTCTCTGTAAAAAATCAATAAAATATATTAAAAACACTAAAAATTAAAAAAGATAAACAACTGTTTGGATCCATGAATGAGCAGGTCAGTGGTAGATATTGGTAATGGCAGCCATGTAATGTAGGCTCTTTCTAGGCTCAGCACCCTTTAGCTAGTTTCACACCTTACGTCTCTCCTTTAGTTCCACCTGCCATGTGAAGCAGGTACAATTCCTATCCCCTTTTCAGGGCTGGGAAAGTGAGGCTTGAAAAGGTTAAGCACTTGCTCAGAGAATAAGGGGTGGAGCTGGGATCCGAACCCGGGTCTGACAGATTACGGAGCCTGAACTCTTAACCACTGTGAGCACTGCCTGCAGTTGAAGCTGCTTTGGTCCCTGAAGGTGCTGACCAAGCCTGGGGCACCAGCATTGCATAGCAGTGGTTGGCAAACTCATTAGTCAACAGAGCCAAATATCAACAGTACAACGATTGAAATTTCTTTTGAGAGCCAAGTTTTTTAAACTTAAACTATATAGATAGGTACATTGTTATTATCTTAATTTGGGTACTCCTAAGGCTTAGGAAGAGCCACACTCAAAGAGCCCCATGTGGCTCACAAGCCACAGTTTGTCCACCACTGGATAGTGGGTCCCTTCGCCTGTGGTGTGAGCTGTGGCCACCAGGTGGTGTTGTGGAGAGAGAAATAACAGTGGTGCTGCTATGCACTTAAATCCTAAGTCAGAAATCAGATAAATCAGTTATGCTCATGTACATGACATGTTCAGGAAGTTAGGCCAATTGTCTGCTCTGATAAGACTCCATAATTTAAAGGTCATGAAGTGTAGGCTTGCAGTAGAGGATGTGTAGGGATCTAAATGGGAATAATTCTTGATGGTGACAGTGTTTTGGTCTGAAAAAGAGGAATTTCAAACTCATCCTTCCATAAGAGGCTGTTTGAGATGCACAAGGACTATTAGTGAGCAGTTTAGGTGGACTGTCCCGTTGCAGCAGCCAGAAGCATACCAGGAAGTGTCCTAAGGTGTTTGAACAGGAGCAGGAGTTAGTTGTGTGTGAGCCAAGTTGTCAGGGAGCTGGTCATTAGGGCGGAGGAGTAAGAAAAACCGGGTCCTAAACTAGTAAACATTCTTATTTAATAGTTAACACATTGACATTGAAAAATAGTCTAAGGCAGCGGCTCCTAGAGCAATGCAGAATCCTCCTCACGTGCTAAGTAAAGCCTGGCACAGGACGCCACTAAATTAATTAAGTGGGGTCAGAGCATAATGGCTCACTGAGTCCTGATCCTGGTTGTGCTGTGGGTATTGTTTCCAACTCTCCTGGGCAGGACAGGACTCTGATTTCCCAAGACCATTTAGCTAAGGCAGTCATTTGTTATTCATTTCATTTATTTGCTGTTTTGTTTTGTTTTTCCTTTCTCTCTTGGGTTATCCTGCGGATCACAATTTAGCAACTCGGTGCAAAAAGAGTCACTTCTGCAGAAGTGGAAGCGAGGACAAGGCCAAGTCTCCATCATCCCGCCTGGCTTTCTCTGGACCTGCTCTGACATCAAACCTGCTTCTCACTAGCCCCTCCCTTTCTCAGACACTGGGGATTTCTAATCCATCAGTGTCTTCACAATGTACCTGCCTTCATGTCTGAAATTCAAACATGTCTGAAATTCAAACAAACAAAGAGAAAAACAGTAGCTAAAGGCCAGATGTCCCATAGTGGACCCCTCCTCCTGACTAAAAGCAGCCAACCTGAATTCTGACTTCATAGGGACCAGTTGTCCCAGCCTCTGGACCTGACTCCAGCATAGAGCAGTGTTAGGGGAGCCTCGGGGCATCCACATCCAGGTCCCTGGGCCAGGGTGTCTGTGCTAAGTGAGTCCTGGGCCCAGTGCCACCCCCTCTCTGGCACCTGCAAGCTTGTAGACCTTGCCCCTGTGCAACACAGAAGTCATCAGTGGTCGCTATGCTTCTGAAACTGTGCTTCCCCTGTCAAGTGAGATTTTTTTAAGACTCATTTTTGGGCGGCTAACTTTAAATCTGCTGCCCTTGTCTCCACTTTCTGAGTCAGAGCGCAGAAATTAGGCTTTTGCGGAGTAGTCCCTTTTAGATGTGTTCTGTGTTTTGAAGAATTGACTGCTCCACTCAGCATCTCAAATAATCGGATCGATGTTGCCCAGCCAGGGTTCAGCTCAGAGTGGTGTTTTAGGACTGTGCTGAGGTCCTCTGACGTCTTGGATGCTGCTGTGAGGGCAGCAGTGGACAGACAGGACATCAGCTCACTGTCACCGTCAGCCGGGAGCGCTGGTCCACAGAGGCCTTTAGCTACTGCATTGTTTTCTGTCTTCAGCCATCCTCATACCATCTACATGATTTTTCAAAGTCTATTTCACCTGAGTGATACTTACATACTTTCCCTTGAATCGACTTGCCATTTCCACTTTAATTTAAAAGGAAAGATTGTTATCCATACTGTGAGTGGAAAACCACTATCATATAAATACAAGGTCACCGTAAAAGTAAACGGGTAACTCTCTCACTGCTCCTGTCAGTTGATGTGGCACTCACTTCTTCGAAAGCATCGCTCTGATTCCTGGGCTGCCGCATGCTGGTCCCCCGCCTGCCTGCCCCGCATGCTGTTGGAAACTCCATCTCTCTGCCTTGGCTGCTCTCTGGCACTTCTGCCTCCCCGCTGCTCCTCACACTGACCTCACGCAGTGGACACCTGTCAGATTCATCCCACCAGACGTGAATCTTGCTGCTCATCAAGGTTATCTTTCAGAATCCAAATCTCCCCTTGATTTCACATTGCAAGGCTTGGGTGCTTAAAAATACCCCATGAGTCCAGACACTGGGTGGCTGAGGGCCATGGGGGACATGTCCTGGGAGAGTGTGGAGGGACTGGAATCCCCACAGTGGGCATGGATTTGGGTCCATAGCTCTCAGGCTGCCTGTAGCAGGACACTGTGCAAAACAACCTTGTCCTGATGCTCTGAGGAACTCCAGCCACTTTCATTTTTCACTTGTATTTGGAGAGCCCATCCCCTTTCCTACTAGGAGGTAGTCGAAGGTTTTTCAGGTGTGTTTTTCCTCCCAATGTTGCTGTTTTTATTGGGGTTTTATTTAACTTAGACAAGGGTATATGTTCATAGAAGAAAATTCAGAAATTGCAAAACATGGTAAAAATTATTCTTGCAATCAAAGTCATCATGAGAGATGAAGACTTCTTAAACAGATGACTGTTAGGGTGGCAATGAACTTCTTTCTCAAATCATAAGGGAAGCCCGTTGGCAGGGTGCACATCCTGGACCTTGAAGGCCTGGCCCACAGGTCGGGAGTGGTCCTGAGCAGCCGCAGGCCAGGTCTTCTAACTAGTGATCAGGGATTGAGGGACACGGCAGGGGGACCCAGTAGTTAACGTGTTGGACTTGTACCAACATTTTGTTGAGCTTCCTGAGCTCACCCTTTATTTTTTCCCGGCTGCTGGGGGCTCACACTGTGAGCCATGGTTAGAGCCAGGGCCAGCGTCCTGGGGCCTCCAGCTCAGTCTGCCACCAGGGCCCCCCCTTAGACCACAGCCCATGAGGCACACAGCCCCGCTTTTGTCCCTGGGCTCCCTGGCCCTGCTGCCTCTGCTTCTAGGCCTCAGTGTGATCTCCTCACCTTGGCATGGGATTTACAGCCCCATTTCTCACTGTCCTTCTCTGCCCCAGGCCCTGGGGACGTAATACCAAAGGGAGTGGCCCCGCCCAGAGGCAGCCTTGACTGCACTGATGCCTCCGCTGACCCAGCTACCAAGCCCAGGCCATCAGAGCTGGGCTCCAGGGCCTGTTCATCCTCAGCCATCACTACAGCTCCTCCCAGCTCCACCTCCACCTCCAGGCACCCAGGCCGCACCCACGGTGAGTCACGGGTCCGTCCAGAACCAAGAGGGATGGGCATCTCGGCCCGAGATCCTTCCCAAAGACCCAGCTCACAGGGGCAGGAGGTGCCTCTCAGACCGAGAGGTGGTCAGTAGGTGGGTGACGCTGGGGACAGGATGGCGTCCCACACACTCAGGTTCAGAGCTCACCTCAACCCAGAGCTGTGCAACTTTGGGAGGGTAACTCCGCCATCTGGACGGCTGGGCCTGAGCCCTGGGACCCACACCACTGCTCAGGAATTGGTGGCACCAAGCGGCTCCTGAACGGAGGTGAACCAGAGTTTGGGTTAAAATCAGGCAACATTGGAGGATTTTTCTCCAGGGAGGAGACTTGACAGGGTCCCTGCACTGGAGGCCGGTCCATGGCGAGGAGGGCAGGTGTCCTAGACTGAAAAACAAGGGGATTCGGGGAGGATTGACAGGTTGGATGTCTCCAGATGCCAGTAGCCCTTCGTGCAAAGTAAGCCACTTTGCACGGTGCAACCAGAACAGGATGCTGTGAAAAGAAGCATCTGGGGATGAGCACTGGGAAATATAAAATATGCAACAGAGGGGAGAAATACAGCTTAAACTTAAAAAGAAATTCTGCTTATGACCTAGAGATGACAGCATCTGAGGACAGCAGAAGAGCTGGAAATGAAGGCCCCGGAGGTGTGAGAAACTGACGAGAGAAGAAGCAGTTATGATTTTTCATCATCTTACCTCCCACTGGACCCTGGAAGCTATGACAAGCATAACTGTGGTTTGAAAAGCCCAGCAAAGACAGACAGGGCCCCTGCCCTCTAGGCTGCCTGGCTCAACCTCAGGACCTGGCCTCTGGTTTACAAATCAGAAGCACCCCTGGGAGGTGAGGTGAGTGAGCACAGGGCAGGAGGCAGTCCCTCTGGCCAGGCACTGAAATGGCAGCCACTGACTGTTGGGTGTCAGGGGCGCTGTGCCCTGTGCGGCTGGGGTGGGCTCGCTCCGTGTCCCTTGTGGGCACTCAGCAATCAACCTGGTCTCCCAGGCTCTGCAGAGCAGAGGCCCTGCCTGGGCTCCAGCAGGAGCCTGAGCACCACCTCCCCTGGGCCTGCCAGCGGCCTGTGTGGCTCCAGGCCCCGCCCTCCAGGCTAACCATTGGGCTGCCTCAGCCTGGATCCCCCCTGAGCCAGAGCCCAGGCCTGTTCAGATGCCTGTGGAGCCTGCCCGAGGGCCCCTCACACTGCACGCCCAGCACTGTCCAAGGCGATTCCCTGGCAGCCCAGTGCTCACGCTCAGGGGGACCTAGAACTGTCTGCACAATGGAGACCCTGGTGTCCGTTTGGGGGAACCCAGGGCTGCTGTCAGAGAGCAGCTGGCAAGCCTGAGGCACAGGGCATCCTAGTCCTTCTCGGGGAAGAGCAGTGACTGGTGGTCCATGGATTCCCGATGTTGCTGGTGAGGAGCAGCTGGTGCAGGCTCAGTCTCTAGGGAACCCGCCTCCTCCCTCAGGTGGTGGTTCTTTCCTTTTGCTTCCTCCGAGCCCTGGAGGCCCCAGGCCCCTGGGAGAGGATTGCTCTCAGGGCCCTGCTTATGGTGCGGCTGGCCCTGGAGGTGGGAGGGGCTCCCGGGATTCTAAGTATCAGCTGCCTTTGCTGCATGGCCCTTAGGCCAGGACACTGCTGTCCTTTGGAGTCCCAGTCATTGCGCAGGCGGAAGAGTGATTGACAGTTAAGTCAGAGAGAGTCCCGAGTGTGAGGCTGTCCCAGCAGGAGAAATGGGGAGAGATAGGACATACAGGGCACATACTCCCCAAGGGCATAGCCCACCCGACCCTCCCTCCTCCAGGAGCTGGACACGACCACTACTCAGGGCTGGGCTAGAGTCAGAGGTGGGCGTCTGGCAAAAGGCCCAGAATCCCCGTGGATGTTCCAGGTCCGCTGACTCACCAGCCTTATGATCTCCGCGGGCTAGAATTCAGATGACAGCCCCCGTGAGCGGTCCCTGGAGCTCCAGTTTACAACCACAGGCAGCAGGGGGACTGGGCGGTGCGTGGTGCCCTTCAGCCTGGATCTCAGACCTGTTTCCACCAACAGTGCTTTTCCTTCAACCTAAGGCCTGTGTGCAAGTCCCACACACAAAGGCGGTGAAAGTGGAGGTGTTGTGCTGAAGCGGGAATGGGGACCCGCAGTTCCTCAACACCCCTTCCCTGCCTCCCCAAGGGTCCTAAGCATGCAGCTCCTGCTTGCACCCCTCCCGTGATGGGGAGTCACTATTCTGGAGGCTCTGGCTGCCCTTGCCTGAAGGAAGGCCTAGTGGCCCAGGCAGAGAGCACTGATTGCAGGAAGGTCTCACCTTCCTCACCTGGATTGGAGTTGCCCAGAGCAGCTCCCAGGGGTAAATTTCATCTTAGAAATTGGTGGAAACACTTGCCTTCTCATGTAGGCAGAAGGGAATCAGTGAATGAGACTAGCCTTCTAGATCAGCGGTGGGCAAACTTTTTGGCTCGAGGGCCACAATGGGTTCTTAAACTGGACCTGAGGGCCGGAACAAAAGCATGGATGGAGTGTTTGTGTGAAATAATATAAATTCAAAGTAAACATCATTACATAAAAGGGTATGGTCTTTTTTTTTTTTTTTGGTTTTATTCATTTCAACCGGGCCGGATCCGGCCCTCGGGCCGCAGTTTGCCCACGGCTGTTCTAGACCATTAACAGTCACTTTGGGTTTTTATAATTTCCCAAGAACAAAATCCTAGGAAGGTAGGAAGCTAACTTTTTAATTAAAACAAAAGCTGAGAGCGTTTACATTGCCTTCGGCTTCTGAAGTATCAACAATAAGTGCAGGAGGAGCACTATCTCCCACCCTCCCATTGCCTAGAAAGCTCCATGGTGCTGGCATGGGCTCCTGCAACTTATGGGCAGAGACAGGCTCTGTGGGGGGCAGTGTGACACCGCGGAGCCCTCCCCTCTTCACACTGGGTGAAGGGTAACAAGACAGGAGGAGTCGGCCACTGCTCTTGGAAGTGTCACCGAGGGGCCAGATTTACACTGAATCTGCTGAGGAAAGGGAATGTCTTCCTAACTGTTCTGATTCCTGGAGCTTCTCTCATCAAGAGACAGAAGTGAAGGGTGGGCAGTGCAGGGCTGGAATGGACGGAGGCTTTGGGAGCCGCTGAGCTGTATCACAGTTGCCTTTCAGTGACACGTCCTTTTCCAAGAGGAAGGTGGGTTTTTTGTTCAAGTTTGCCTTCTGTGCTCTTCATGGGAACCAAGTACTTGGCTCACCCCTAAACCCCGCTGCTAACAGGCTTTTTCTGATGCCTGATATTTGGGGAGTGCACCAGGGCTGGGGAACTGGGTGCCCTGTGCCCCAGTGAGTCCAGAGCAGACTGCTTGGGGGGCGGAAGCAGAGCCGCCCCTAGTGTGTCCCTGGTTCTCAGTGCAGTTCAGCTCAACAGCAGCTGTGTGCAGGGATGACAGGCACACAGTCCCTGTCCCCAGCTGTGACTGTGCAGCGGGACCAGCCCTGATGATACCTGGCGTGGTGCCTTGGGACTGAGTGTTCTGGGGGCATGGACCAGGACGGGAGGTCTGCAGGCCTGGAAGGGACCCCCTGCCCTGGCCCGGTGGGGCCGTCCTCCCTGCAGCAGGTGCTCCCTCTCTGATCCCAGGGAGGCAGGGAGGGCTGCCCTAGACACACTGCAGCCAGGAGGGCGGCTGCCCCACACTTGTCACGGGGGAGGTCCGTTTCGTTTCCCTTTGGGGCAGCTGTCAATTTGAAACAAAAAAGAGAAGGAGCTGAAGGACAGCAAACAGCCACGGAAAGCCAGCACGTTCTTTCCTCCTGAGAATCCAGCACCCGACCCCTCAGACCACCGAGGGGAAGCAGGAACAGACTTCATTGTCCACCTGTGGGCATGCACACTCTGCCCTGTGCTGGCTCCCGCCCCCACCAGGTGCCCCTGTCCTGGCCTAGGCAGGGTGTTTTCACATGTTCTAGAAAGCTCCATGTGTAGTAAGGGTGGGCTCCCCACCCCTCCACAGCTTCACTTTCCCAGAGCCGCCCTGTTTGGTCTGTACCGGAGTTCTGCGTGAAATTTCCTTTGTTAACAAAATTGTTTGAGCCCAGCCCCAGACCTCACAGACACAGAAGCACAGGCTGTCATCCGCACAGCCCATGCCCACTGTGCACGGGGCCTGGCACTCGGGAGGCGGGACCCTCCTGGGGCATCTCAGAATCCAGGTCTGTGCTCCTGGGGGCGCTCCCCTGAGCTGTAGCAGAATCGCTCTGTTATGTCCTTATTGTCAGACTGGAGGGCTTAGTTTGGGCTAGACTGGGTCATCGGCCCTTTGGGTTAAGGGTTGTCCTTTCCTCTCAGGGTCCTGGCCAGGCAGCTTGGAGAGCCATAGGCATGCGTCCAGTGACGGCTCACCTCGGGGCCTGAAGGGTAAGTCAGCTTTCCTTCTGGGCACTTTCCAGTGCCCTTGGATCTGGGCTCTGGTCTTTGTGTTATTTGTGTGATTTAAAGAAGACAATTAGCAAGTTCATTGCAGCATGATGGGTTTGCCTCCATAGGACACATCATGCAGTTTCAGGCTCAGGCCTGGGAGTTGTCACGGATTTGGGTTCAGATCCCTTCTCCTCACTGACCGGCTCTGGGTACCTGGTCGAGCCACTCATCCTACGAGTCTGAGTTCCTGCAGCTTCCGCATGGCACAGGGCCGGGAGTTCTGGTCCATCGTGGTCAGAGGACACGGGTGAGTGTGATCCCTTGACAGCGTTTAAGTTTGTTAATGGTGTAGAAGATGGTCTGTCTACAGGGGGTCAAAAGACCCTTTCACAGGGATCGCCTAAGACCATCGGATAACACATATATAATCACATATTGTTTTTGTGATTAATCACTATGCTTTAATTATGTTCAATTTGTAACAATGAAAATACATCCTGCATATCAGATATTTACATTACCATTCATAACAGTAGCAAAATTACAGTTATGAAGAAGCAATGAAAATAATTTTATGGTTGAGGGTCACCACAACATGAGGAACTGTATTAAAGGGTCGCGGCATTAGGAAGGTTGAGAACCACTGGTCTACAGTGTCCTAAGGGCTAAGGCAGCAGTTCTCAACCTGTGGATCGCAACCCCTATGGCGGTTGAATGACCCTTTCACAGGGGTCGCCTGAGACCATCCTGCATATCAGATATTTACATTACGATTCATATCAGTAGCAACATTATGAAGTAGCAACGAAAATAATTTTATGGTTGGGTCACAACATGAGGAACTGTATTTAAAGGGCCAGAAGGTTGAGAACCACTGGGCTAAGGAGCGTGGTGCCTCACAGCTGTTGCTAATTTCAGCTTTAGCAGAAGCTCTGCACTTTCCTCCCCCTTTATTTTGTTTTTAAACCCCACTGTGAACTTCTAGAGAATCCCAGCATGTCCTTGACATCCCCAGTGCCAGCCTGGGAGAAGTGTGCTCTGGGTTCCCAGCAGGGCTCCCTGTGTTCCCTGAGGCTGAGGCAGCACAGAGCCCACTGGAGGCAGGTGAGGGAGAGTGAGAGGCTGACGTGTGTCCCTCTGTGTCCCCTCGCCCTGACACCAGGTTCCTCCGACCCGGCTGGCTCCACCGCAAACCCAAGAGCAGTGAGGACCTGATGCCCAGCAGGGACACAGCACTCTGCCCCGCCTCGAGATGCCAGCACCCCAGGACACACTACCCTCAGCCTCCAGGAGTACCCGCCACCCAGAATGGGCCTCTCCACCAGGAAGCATCCAGAAGAGGGGTGTGGCCCAGCCCCAGGCCTGGGGGCAGCCCTGGGTCCCCAGAGCAGAGGATGGTCACCCTGGAGGAGTTCCTGGAGGAGCTTGACCAGGCTCCCCCTACGCTGTGTG
Organism: Myotis lucifugus; assembly: GCF_000147115.1. Taxonomy (NCBI): domain Eukaryota; kingdom Metazoa; phylum Chordata; class Mammalia; order Chiroptera; family Vespertilionidae; genus Myotis; species Myotis lucifugus. The sequence continues at coordinate 718,024 of NW_005871501.1, forward strand.
AGGCCCGGGAGCGCTCTTTCCTCTCTCCCCTCAGATGGACCTGGACCAGAGGGGAGACCTGAACAGCAAAGTCACAGAGAGGGATGGGGTGGGGCTGGCACCACCTGGCTGCAGAGCTGGCTTGTATGGGGGACATAACCACTAGCCAGAAAGTGACACTGCTGGCAGCCCGCCCAGACTTGGGAGGCTGTTCTCTCCATCTGTGCAGGGAGCGGCAGAAAGGCCAACATGGAGGGCCTGAGCCATGCAGTCTCTGTGCAGTTACTCTATGCAGCCACTGGGCAGGAGGCGGTCCTAGGCCATCTGTCAATAAACGGGCAGGGCTGTGCTCCAATGACATTTTACTTGTGGACATTGTCCTTTGAATTCTATAGAGTTTTCACAAAAGTCTGTTCTTTAAAAATATTTTGTTTTAATCATTAAAAAATGTAAAGACTGCTTAGCTCACAGGCCATAAAAAAATGAGTGGCAAGTCCTAGCCGGTTTGGATCAGTGGTTAGAGCATCAGCCCATGGACTGTAGGGTCACAAGTTCGATTCCAGTCAAGGGCATGTGCCTCAGTTGCAAGCTCGATGCACCAGTCTTGGTCAGGGCATGTGCAGGAGGCAACCAGTCATTGTGTCTCTCTCACACTGATGTTTCTCTCTCTCTGCCCCTCCCTTAACCCCTTCCACTTCCTATAAAAATCAATGAAAAAATATCCTTGGGTCAGGATTAACAAAAACAAAAGAAGGGTGGCGAGCTGGAGTCGGCCTGCAGCACCAGTTTGCTGAGCGCTGCTCTGCAGCTCTGACTGCTGGACTTCAGCGGCATTAGGAAACCCTCGTGTCTCCGTGTAGCTTTCCTGAAGCTGCACGTGCACCTGTTACTGAGATGTTGCCTCCGTGCACTGGCTGAAGTCACTGCCTGACAGTTGAGACCCTTGGAGGATTTAGTAATTGTCTCCTTCCCCTTAAGCATACACAGTGGAACTTTCTCTGGCCACATAGCGAATTCTCTGGCCTGCATTAATAGAGCCTGGTGACACGGAATACAGACTATTTGTTCAGTAGATATGTATTGAGTGTGTACTCTGTGTTAC
>NW_005871501.1:720196-722132 GCF_000147115.1 Myotis lucifugus
TTGCCTTACCTGTTGAAGTTTGTTTGAATACAACCTTGCTACGATGCTTTGAGAATTGAATGAGTTGGGGGTTGTTTTTGTTTTGTTCTTTTGCAATTGCACCTGCAGTTTCTAGGATGGTGCCTGGCACATGGGAAGCAGTGTGCCTGTTGTATTAGTGACCACAGATCTTCCTGGTCAACCTCCCAGGATATATGACTCCTGATTGGCATGTGAAACAGCAGGCTGTGTCTCTGGCAAGTTGAGCATCCAGATGTCTTCATGGGCCCAGGGAGTGGCAGGTGGAGGTGTCTCCTGGGCTGCTGGGCATCCCGTAGACTGACACTGCCTGCACAGTCTGGTGGCCTGGGTCTGAACCCTGACTCACCTTTCCACATGCCCTCTTTCCCTCTCCTCTCCTCCTGGTGGCTTCCACCTAGGAGATGCCCTGTGTTACAGAAGACCGGAGAAGAACCAAGCAACACTTGGAGAGATGGAGTTACATTATTATTACACACGGACCCAGAGAAAAATGTCTCTAGATTATGGGCCCGAGCATAATAATAAATGTAACTCCATCTCTCTAAGCGTTGCTTGGTTCTTATATGGTCTTTTGTACCATGGGTTCCCTGACCAAGAAAACCAACCCATGCTTGGCCTTTAGGCCTCTGTGATTGGACCAGGATTGGAGCCCGTGGGCACCAGACAGGCCTCCAGGAGGTGCATGCACTGCTGATCTTAGCAGAATTAAACCGGGGGACTCTTGGCACTCCCGGACCTCAGCCCAGAACCCGGCCAGCATCTGGAGAGAGTGGACAGATACCTCTGGACCTGTCGACAGAATCAGTAAGGTAGGGGCCCCTATCAGTCAGGCCCACTCCAAGTGAGTGGAAAGGGGAGCTTGATCATCTCCTCAGAAGCCATACAGCTTCCTTAGGCAATTAATCAGGAATCAGGTGGACTGTTTAAACTCTGAGTAAATATCTGGTAGAAGTTAAAAACTCAGATTGTCTGGTGTATAAATATAAGTGTGAGAGCCTGTGTAAAAGCAAAATGTACTTTGGTTTATTCTGCATTTCTATTGATTCGCCTGGCTAAACGTTTGATTTATTAAAGGCTGAACCTGTGATAATCCACAAAAGTCTTAAGCAGCACTGCTGAGTTATTTTTCTCAGAGACATTTGCTCTCTATCACAGAGGGAATCAGTCCACTTAGCTAATAAAAATTTCTGTCTATCGGTTTCTCTTCCCTGAGTTGTGAATTTTCTGATTAAATTGAAATTTTGAAGTTCTGGGGTAGATTTAAAGGCTAAAACAAAGGCCAGCTAGTTCCAAGATTGTTTGGTTCTGAGATTGCTTGTAAGAAAAGCAAGAGAGAAGTCTTTTCAAGTTAACTATTTGCAACAAAGTAGGAAATTTCAAAAATCAAAGTACTTATTATTTATGGCTTTTCTTACCTCTTTTGGTGGACAGAGACTTCCAGGGGCAGGGCTTACAGCTCTGCAAGGCGGAGAGATTTATGGGCCCTGTCCTTGCCTGTGACATCATAGTCCAACGTGAGCCACCTGAGGCAGAACTAAGGCTGAGGTTATTATTAACTGTCTATGGTTCCCGTCCTGGTTGTGTGTCTTGTGTGGTCTGTAGTCTTCGTGGTTGTGTGTTTTGTTTGACTTGCTGTTTCAGTTATTTTTTAGGATCCTCATAGAGGACATAACATGGTCTTTCCCTTCCTCCCTCATCCTGATTCTGACAGCATCTGTAACTGTATTAAAGATCTTTTCTTTCAGGAGGCCCTCCAGGCTTTCCGTCTGCAAGAAATCTCCCTACACACCCTTATCCTCATCCGCTATTTTTCCAGGCCAACTAACAGTCATTTTTCTCCACAGGTCGGACCCCAGCCTCCAGGAGGGAGGACTACTACAGTGGTAGTCTGTGGTTATCTCCAAAACTCCCACTG
>NW_005871501.1:742460-747267 GCF_000147115.1 Myotis lucifugus
TTAGTGGTTTATGTCCCCCCATCCAAGCCCGGCTGTGCAGCCAAGGTGGTTGCCAGCCCCACCCCATCCCTCTCTGTGACTTTGCTGTTCAGGTCTCCCCTCTGGTCCAGGTCCATCTGAGGGGAGAGAGGAAAGAGCGCTCCCGGGGCCTCACACAGCGTAGGGGGAGCCTGGTCAAGCTCCTCCCAGGAACTCCTCCAGGGTGACCATCCCTCTGCTCTGGGGACCCAGGGCTGCCCCCCAGGCCTGGGGGCTGGGGCCACACCCCTCTTCTGGATGCTTCCTGGTGGAGAGGCCCATTCTGGGTGGCGGGTACTCCTGGAGGCTGAGGGTAGTGTGTCCTGGGGAGCTGGCATCTCGAGGCGGGGCAGAGTGCTGTGTCCCTGCTGGGCATCAGGTCCTCACTGCTCTTGGGTTTGCGGTGGAGCCAGCCGGGTCGGAGGAACCTGGTGCCAGGGCGAGGAGATACAGAGGGACACACGTCAGCCTCTCACTCTCCCTCACCTGCCTTCAGTGGGCTGTGTGCTGCCTCAGGCTCAGGGAACACAGGGAGCCCTGCTGGGAACCCAGAGCACACTTCTCCCAGGCTGGCACTGGGGATGTCAAGGACATGCTGGGATTCTCTAGAAGTTCACAGTGGGGTTTAAAAACAAAATAACGGGGGAGGAAAGTGCAGAGCTTCGCTAAAGCTGAAATTAGCAACAGCTGTGAGGCACCACGCTCCTTAGCCCAGTGGTTCTCAACCTTCTGGCCCTTTAAATACAGTTCCTCATGTTGTGACCCAACCATAAAATTATTTTCATTGCTTCTTCATAACTGTAATTTTGCTACTGTTATGAATGGTAATGTAAATATCTGATATGCAGGATGTATTTTCATTGTTACAAATTGAACATAATTAAAGCATAGTGATTAATCACAAAAACAATATGTGATTATATATGTGTTATCCGATGGTCTTAGGCAACCCCTGTGAAAGGGTCTTTTGACCCCATGTAGACAGACCATCTTCTACACCATTAACAAACTTAAACGCTGTCAAGGGATCACACTCACCCGTGTCCTCTGACCACGATGGACCAGAACTCCCGGCCCTGTGCCATGCGGAAGCTGCAGGAACTCAGACTCATAGGATGGGTGGCTCGACCAGGTGCCCAGAGCCGGTCAGTGAGGAGAAGGGATCTGAACCCAAATCCGTGACAACTCCCAGGCCTGAGCCTGAAACTGCATGATGTGTCCTATGGAGGCAAACCCATCATGCTGCAAAGAACTTGCTAATTGTCTTCTTTAAATCACACAAATAACACAAAGACCAGAGCCGAGATCCAAGGGCACTGGAAAGTGCCCAGAAGGAAAGCAGACTTACCCTTCAGGCCCCGAGGTGAGCCGTCACTGGACGCATGCCTATGGCTCTCCAAGCTGCCTGGCCAGGACCCTGAGAGGAAAGGACAACCCTTAACCCAAAGGGCCGATGACCCAGTCTAGCCCAGACTAAGCCCTCCAGTCTGACAATAAGGACATAACAGAGCGATTCTGCTACAGCTCAGGGGAGCGCCCCCAGGAGCACAGACCTGGATTCTGAGATGCCCCAGGAGGGTCCCGCCTCCTGAGTGCCAGGCCCCGTGCACAGTAGGCATGGGCTGTGCGGATGACAGCCTGTGCTTCTGTGTCTGTGAGGTCTGGGGCTGGGCTCAAACAATTTTGTTAACAAAGGAAATTTCACGCAGAACTCCAGTACAGACCAAACAGGGCAGCTCTGGGAAAGTGAAGCTGTGGAGGGGTGGAGAGCCCATCCTTACTACACATGGAGCTTTCTAGAACACGTGGAAACACCCTGCCTAGGCCAGGACAGGGGCACCTGGTGAGGGCGGGAGCCAGCACAGGGCAGAGTGTGTGCGCCCACGGGTGGACAATGAAGCCTGTGCCCGCTCCAGGGCCCACTTCCCCTCGGTGGTCTGAGGGGTCGGGTGCTGGATTCTCAGGAGGAAAGAACGTGCTGGCTTTCCGTGGCTGTTTGCTGTCCTTCAGCTCCTTCTCTTTTTTGTTTCAAATTGACAGCTGCCCCAAAGGGAAATGAAACGGACCTCCCTCGTGACAAGTGTGAGGCAGCCGCCCTCCTGGCTGCAGTGAGCCTGGGGCAGCCCTCCCTGCCTCCCTGGAATCAGAGAGGGAGCACCTGCTGCAGGGAGGACGGCCCCACCCGGCCAGGGCAGGGGGTCCCTTCCAGGCCTGCAGACCTCCCCTCCTGGTCCACGCCCCCAGCACACTCAGTCCCAAGGCGCCAAGCCAGGTATCATCAGGGCTGGTCCCGCTGCACAGTCATGGCTGGGGGACAGGGACTGTGTGCCTGTTGTCCCTGCACACAGCTGCTGTTGAGCTGAACTGCACCGAGAAACGGGGACACACTAGGAGCAGATCTGCTTCCACCCCGCCAAGCAGTCTGCTCTGGACTCACTGGGGCGCAGGGCACCCAGTTCCCCAGCCCTGGTGCACTCCCCAAATATCAGGCATCAGAAAAAGCCTGTAGCAGCGGGGTTTGGGGGTGAGCCAACAAGTACTTGGTTCCCATGAAGGCACAGAAGTAGAATGAGCCCCCTCTCTGAGAAGGAAAAACTTGAACAAAAAAACCCACCTTCCTCTTGGAAAAGGACGTGTCACTGAAAGGCAACTGTGATACAGCTCAGCGGCTCCCAAAGCCTCCGTCCATTCCAGCCCTGCTCTGCCCACCCCTTCGCCTCTGTCTCTTGATGAGAGAAGCTCCAGGAATCAGAACACTTAGGAAGAGGATCCCTTTCCTCAGTGGATTCGGTGTAAATCTGACCCCTCGGTGACACTTCCAAGAGTGCTGGCCGACTCCTCCTGTCGTGTTACCCTCCACCCAGTGCGAAGAGGGGAGGGCTCCGGGGTGTCACACTGCCCCCCACAGAGCCTGTCTCTGCCCATAAGCTGCAGGAGCCCATGCCAGCACCATGGAGCTTTCTAGGCAATGGGAGGGTGGGAGATAGTGCTCCTCCTGCACTTATTGTTGATACTTCAGAAGCCGAAGCCAATGTAAATGCTCTCAACTTTTGTTTTAATTAAAAGGTTAGCTTCCCACCCTCCTAGAATTTTTTTCTTGGGAAATTATAAAGCGACTGTTAATGATCGAGAAGGCTGGTCTCATTCACTGATTCCCTTCTGCCTACATGAGAAGGCAAGAGTTTCCACCAATTTCTAAGATGAAATTTACCCCTGGGAGCTGCTCTGGGCAACTCCAACCCAGGTGAGGAAGGTGAGCCTTCCTGCAATCAGTGCTCTCTGCCTGGGCCACTAGGCCTTCCTTCAGTCAAGGGCAGCCAGAGCCTCCAGAATAGCGACTCCCCATCACGGGAGGGATGCAAGCAGGAGCTGCATGCTTAGGCCCCTCGGGGAGGCAGGGAAGGGGTGTTGAGGAACTGGGGGTCCCCATTCCCGCTTCAGCACAACACCTCCACTTTCACCGTCTTTGTGTGTGGGACTTGCACACAGGCCTTAGCTTGAAGGAAAAGCACTTTAGGTGGAAACAGGTCTGAAACCCAGTCTGAAGGGCACCACTCACCGCCCACTCCCCGTGCTGCCTCTGGTTGGGAACTGGAGCTCCAGGGACCACTCACGGGGGCTGTCATCTGAATTCTAGCCCGCGGAGATCATAAGGCTGGTGAGTCAGCGGACCTGGAATATCCATGGGGATTCTGGGCCTTTTGCCAGACGCCCACCTCTGACTCTAGCCCAGCCCTGAGACGTCGTCTTGTCCAGCTCCTGGAGGAGGGAGGGTCGGGTGGTCTATCCCCTTGGGGAGTATGTGCCCTGTATGTCCTATCTCTCCCCATTTCTCCTGCTGGGACAGCCTCACACTCGGGACTCTCTCTGACTTAACTGTCAATCACTCTTCCGCCTGCGCAATGACTGGGACTCCAAAGGACAGCAGTGTCCTGGCCTAAGGGCCATGCAGCAAAGGCAGCTGATACTTAGAATCCCGGGAGACCCTCCCACCTCCAGGGCCAGCTGCACCATAAGCAGGGCCCTGAGAGCAATCCTCTCCCAGGGGCCTGGGGCCTCCAGGGCTTGGAGGAAGCAAAAGGAAAGAACCACCACCTGAGGGAGGAGGCGGGTTCCCTAGAGACTGAGCCTGCACCAGCAGCTCCTCACCAGCAACGTCGGGAATCCATGGGCCACCAGTCACTGCTCTTCCCTGAGAAAGACTAAGATGCTCTGTGCCACAGGCCTGCCAGCTGCTCTCTGACAGCAGCCCTGGGTCCCCCCCAAACGGACACCAGGGTCTCCATTGTGCAGACAGTTCTAGGTCACCCCTGAGCGTGAGCACTGGGCTGCCAGGGAATCGCCGTGGGCAGTGCTGGGTGTGCAGTGTGAGGGGCCCTCAGGCAGGCTCCGCAGGCGTCTGAACAGGCCTGGGCTCTGGCTCAGGGGGGATCCGGGCTGAGGCAGCCCAATGGTTAGCCTGGAGGGCCCGGGCCTGGAGCCATACAGGCGGCTGACAGGCCCAGGGGAGGTGGTGCTCAGGCTCCTGCTGGAGCCCAGGCAGAGCTTCCGCTCTGCAGAGCCTGGGAGACCAGGCTGATTGCTGAGTGCCCACAAGGGACACGGAGCGAGCCCACCCCAGCCGCACAGGGCACAGCGCCCCTGACACCCACCAGTCAGTGGCTGCCATTTCAGTGTCTGGCCAGAGGGACTGCCTCCTGCCCTGTGCTCACTCACCTCACCTCCCAGGGGTGCTTCTGATTTGTAAACCAGAGGCCAGGTCCTGAGGTTGAGCCAGGCAGCCTAGAGG
>NW_005871501.1:747606-759576 GCF_000147115.1 Myotis lucifugus
CGGCAGTCTCCGGTGTTTACCTATGCCGCCATCTTCCCGGTCTCCCTCAATAAACTCCGGAAGATCTTTTTAAATTTTAAGCTGTATTTCTCTCCTTCTGTTTTATATTTTAAATTCCGAGTGCTCTTCCCCAAATGCTCCTTTTCACAGCATCCAGCTCTGGTTGCACCGTGCAAAGTGGCTCACTCTGCTATCATGACGGGCATTTTAAAGCTTTTGTCTCTGTGCTTAATGCTTGCTGACCCTGTTGCTCTCACATTCGTTTGTCTCTGGTGTTGCAGGCACTCCTCAGGTGTCCGGGGATGCTGACCTCTCATGGGCTCCCCCTGGCAAGATGTGATCCGACTGCCCTGCTGGGAGTGTCTCCCGCTAATCAGATGCCTTGAAGAGGACTGTAATGTCCCATCTAAGGTGTGAGCACGCAGGGCTACTGGCATCTGGAGACATCCAACCAGTCAATCCTCCCTGAATCCCCTTGTTTTTCAGTCTAGGACACCTGCCCTCCTCGCCATGGACCGGCCTCCAGTGCAGGGACCCTGTCAAGTCTCCTTCCTGGAGAAAAAACCTCCAATGTTGCCTGATTTTAGCCCAAACTCTGGTTCACCTCCATAAGGAAGCAGCCTGGTGCCACCAATTCCTGAGCAGTGGTGTGGGTCCAAGGGCTCAGGCCCAGCCATCCAGATGGCGGAGTTACCCTCCCAAAGTCGCACAACTGTAGGCGGAGCTGAGCTCTGAACCTGTGTCTGTGGGACACCAACCTGTCCACAGCATCACCCACCTGCTGACCACCACTCAGTCTGAGAGGCGCCTACTGCCCCTGCGAGCTGGGTCTTTGGGAAGGATCTCGGGCTGAGATGCTCATCCCTCTTGGTTCTGGAGGGACCCGTGACTCACCGTGGGTGGGGCCTGGGAGCCGGGAGGTGGAGGTGGAGCTGGAAGGAGCTGTAGTGATGGCTGAGGATGAACAGGCCCTGGAGCCCAGCTCTGATGGCCTGGGCTTGGTGGCTGGGTCAGCGGAGGCATCAGTGCAGTCAAGGCTGCCTCTGGGCGGGGCCACTCCCTTTGGTATTGGGTCCCCAGGGCCTGGGGCAGAGGAGGACAGTGAGAAATGGGGCTGCAGAATCCCATGCCAAGGTGGGGCTATCACACTGAGGCCTAGAAGCAGAGGCAGCAGGGTCAGGGACCCCAGGGACAAAAGCGGGGCTGTGTGCCTCATGGGCTGTGGTCTAAAGGGGGCCCTGGTGGCAGCCTGAGCTGGAGGCCCCAGGACGCTGGCCCTGGCTCTAACCATGGCTCACAGTGCGAGCCCCCAGCAGCCGGGAGAAAATAAAGGGTGAGCTCAGGAAGCTCAACAAAATGTTGGTAAAAGTCCAACACGTTAACTACTGGGCCCCCCTGCCGTGTCCCTCAGTCCCTGATCACTAGTTAGAAGACCTGGCCTGTGGCTGCTCAGGACCACTCCCGTCCTGTGGGCCAGGCCCTCAAGGTCCAGGATGTGCACCCTGCCAACGGGCTTCCCTTATGATTTGAGAAAGAAGTTCATTGCCACCCTAACAGTCATCTGTTTAAGAAGTCTTCATCTCTCATGGTGACTTTGATTGCAAGAATAATTTTTACCATGTTTTGCAATTTCTGAATTTTCTTCTATGAACATATACCCTTGTCTAAGTTAAATAAAACCCCAATAAAAACAGCAACATTGGGAGGAAAAACACACCTGAAAAACCTTCGACTACCTCCTAGTAGGAAAGGGGATGGGCTCTCCAAATACAAGTGAAAAATGAAAGTGGCTGGAGTTCCTCAGAGCATCAGGACAAGGTTGTTTTGCACAGTGTCCTGCTCCAGGCAGCCTGAGAGCTATGGACCCAAATCCATGCCCACTGTGGGGATTCCAGTCCCTCCACACTCTCCCAGGACATGTCCCCCATGGCCCTCAGCCACCCAGTGTCTGGACTCATGGGGTATTTTTAAGCACCCAAGCCTTGCAATGTGAAATCAAGGGGAAATTTGGATTCTGAAAGATAACCTTGATGAGCAGCAAGATTCAAGTCTGGTGGGATAAATCTGACAGGCGTCCACTGCCTGAGGTCAGTGTGAGCAGCAGCGGGGAGGCGGAGGTGCCAGACAGCAGCCAGGGCAGAGAGACAGCGTTTCCAACAGCATGCAGGGCAGGCAGGCGGGGGACGAGCACGCTGCATCCCAGGAATCAGAGTGATGCATGCGACGAAGTAAGTGCCACATCAACTGACAGGAGCAGTGCGAGCGTCATCCGTTTACTTTCACGGTGACCTTGCATTTATGATAGTGGTTTTTCCACTCACAGTACTGATAACAATCTTCCCTTTAAAAATAAATTTGGAAAACGGCAAAGTCAATTCAAAGGGAAAGTACGTAAGTATCAACTCAGGTGAAATAGACTTTGCAAAAATCATGGAGATGGTACGAGGATGGCTGAAGACAGAAAACAATGCAGTAGCTAAAGGCCTCTATGGACCAGCGCTCCCGGCTGATGGTGACAGTGAGCTGATGACCTGTCTGTCCACTGCTGCCCTCACAGCAGCATCCAAGATGTCAGAGGACCTCAGCACGGTCCCAAAACGTCACTTTGGGCTGAACCCTGGCTGGGCAACATCGATCTGATTATTTGAGATGCTGAGTGGAGCAGTCAATTCTTCAAAACATAGAAGACATCTAAAAAGGGACTGCTCCGCAAAAGCCAAGATTCTGTGCTTTGACACAGAAGGTGGAGATAAGGGCAGCAGATTTAAAGTTAGCTGCCCAAAAATGAGTCTTAAAAAAATCTCACTTGACAGGGGCTGCACAGTTTCGGAAGCATAGCGACCGCTGATGACTTCTGTGTTGCACAGGGGCAAGGTCAACAAGCCTGCAGGTGCTAGAGAGGGGGCGGCACTGGGCCACGTAGCACTGACACCCTGGCTCAGGGACCAGGCATGGATGCCCTGAGGCTCCCCTAACACTGGGCTGGGCTGGAGTCAGGTCCAGAGGCCGAGCAACTGGTCTCCTTTGAAGTCAGAATCCAGGTTGGCTGCTTTAAGTTTGGCTTGGAATTTGGGTCAGGAGGAGGGGTCCACTGAGGGTCATCTGGCCTTTAGCTACTGTTTTTGTTTTTCTGCTTGTTTGTTTGAATTTCAGACATGAAGGCAGGTACATTGTGAGGACACTGATGGATTAGAAATCCCCAGTGTCTGAGAAAGGGAGGAGCAAGTGAGAAGCAGGTGCGATGTCAGAGGAAGAGGAGAACTTCAGGCATTTACAGAAAGCCGGGCGGGACGATGGAGACTTGGCCTTTTCCTGGGTTCCACTTCTGCAGAAGCGACTCTTTTTGTGCCAAGTTGCTAAGTTGTGATCCCCTGGATAACCCAAGAGAGGAAGGAAAAACAAAACAAAACAGCAAATAAATGAAATGAATAACAAATGACTGCCTTAGCTAAATGGTCTTGGGAAATCAGAGTCCTGTCCTGCCCAGGAGAGTTGGAAACAATACCCACAGCACAATCAGAATCAGGACTCGGTGAACCATTCTGCTCTGACCCCACTTAATTAATTTAGTGGCATCCTGTGCCAGGCTTTACTTAGCACGTGAGGAGCATTCAATATTGCTCTAGGAGCCGCTGCCTTAGACTATTTTTCAATGTCAATGTGTTAACTATTAAATAAGAATGTTTACTAGTTTAGGACCCGGTTTTTCTTACTCCTCCGCCCTAATGACCAGCTCCCTGACAACTTGGCTCACACACAACTAACTCCTGCTCCTGTTCAAACACCTTGGGACACTTCCTGGTATGCTTCTGGCTGCTGCAACAGGACAGTCCACCTAAACTGCTCACTAATAGTCCTTGTGCATCTCAAACAGCCTCTTATGGAAGGATGAGTTTGAAATTCCTCTTTTTCAGACCAAAACACTGTCACCATCAAGAATTATTCCCATTTAGATCCCTACACATCCTCTACTGCAAGCCTACACTTCATGACCTTTAAATTATGGAGTCTTATCAGAGCAGACAATTGGCCTAACTTCCTGAACATGTCATGTACATGAGCATAACTGACTTACCTGATTTCTGACTTAGGATTCAAGTTCATAGCAGGTCCACTGTTATTTCTCTCTCCACAGCACCACCTGGTGGCCACAGCTCACACCACAGGAGAGGGGACCCACTAGGCAATGCTGGTGCCCCAGGCTTGGTCAACACCTTCAGGGACCAAAGCAGCTTTAACTGCAGGCAGTGCTCACAGTGGTTAAGAGTTCAGACTCCGGCCGAAACCGGTTTTGCTCAGTGGATAGAGCGTCGGCCTGCGGACTGAGGGGTCCCAGGTTCGATTCCAGTCAAGGGCATGTACCTGGGTTGCGGGCACATCCCCAGTGGGAGATGTGCAGGAGGCAGCTGATCGATGTTTCTCTCTCATTGATGTTTCTAACTATCTATCTCTCTCCCTTCCTCTCTGTAAAAAATCAATAAAATATATTTAAAAAAAAAAAAGAGTTCAGACTCCGTAATCTGTCAGACCCGGGTTCAGTTCCCAGCCCCACCCCTTATTCTCTGGGAAAGTGCTTAACCTTGTCAAGCCTCACTTTCCCAGCCCTGAAAAGGGGATAGGAATCGTGCCCACTTCACATGGCAGTTGGAACTAAAGGAGAGACATAAAGTATGAAACTAGCTAAAGATTGCTGAGCCCAGAAAGAGCCCCCATTACATGGCTGCCATTCCTAATATCTACCACTGACCTCCTCACTCAGGAATCCAAACAGTTGTTCGTTTGTTTTATTAATCCTCACCTGAGGATATTTTTTTCAGGGAGAGTGGGAGGGAGGAGCAGAATCAGAGAGAGAAACATTTTTGTGAGAGAGACACATCGATTGGGTGCCACCCACACACCTCAACTGGGCCGGGCATTGAGCCTGCAACCCAGGATTGTGTCCTTGATCAGAATCAAACCCTGGACTCTCTAGTCTGAGGGCTGACACTCTATCCACTAAGACAAACCAGCCAGGGCAGTCAAGCATCTTTTCTCTGAAAGTTTTTCTAGCTGTATTAGGCTGATTATCGTTATTTAACTCAACTTAGACAATAACACAAAGGAAGGTGGTGAATGTAAAAAAATCTATGTAGCCCCCATGAGAATCCTTGGCAACAGTTGACTCAAGATAAATGTTAATAAGCTTCATTATCATTTCCCTGCATGTGAGCATTTGACCTATTTCACCTCCTGTAAAGACTGGGAATGCGAGCATAAGTCCCTAAACACTGGTATGGATGTGTGTGCACACTTCGTTTTTTTGCATTTCGAGGTCCTGAAGTGGTGAATGTCACCCAGGAAGGCATGTGCACAGGTCACACTCAGGAGGCAGCTTGTCATAGGCTCTGGTGCTGTAACAGCGCCATGAGAGGCACGAGTCTCAGGCCTGGGCTGTCTTCAAGGAAGTCCTGGTGTCCTTCATAAAATTTAAATTCTCAGGGTGCATGTTTGGCAGGTTTATAGGTAAGTCATGTATGAAATGATATTTAAAAGTAAATTGAAAACTCAGCCATGTTTAAGGCAAGTAGGATGCACTTTCTCCCTTGCCGGAAGCCGGTCCATCATTGCCGCTTGACATAGTCGCTGCAAGGAAGAACCATCTGCACAGCATATGTTTCAAGGGACTTGGTTTATATGGCATACTGTTCTTAATATGTTGGCTCCCCTACTTAGCGCTATGTTTTTTAACCAAGGTCACCTCTCCAAGAAAGGTTGTTTCTCCAGGTGGGGATTTTTCCCTGGAGTTAGGGATTAACAGGACTAAGGAAGGGAATAAATCAGTAAAAACCCTTAACTAAGTGCCTGGCCGGTAGTTAACCACTTTAACTATGAACAATCACGCTTAAGCTACATAATCTTTACTTAGGATAATCTCCTTCAGTTACTTCCTTGTAGCTTAACAGAACAATAGAGTAGTGACCTTGGAATGGAGATAACAAACATCGTAAACCTTTGGTATAGAATGGATAGGATTAAAATCAATTGGTATAAATACAGATGTAACAGGAGAATAAAGACAGAACCTGGCTGGAGAACCTGACTAGAGAACCTGGACAGAACCTGGCTGGAAAACGTGACTAGAGAACCTGGCTAGGCTGCTGATCAACTGAACACTGTCTCCGTGTCATTCCTTCTTCGCTGACTCCGTCCACACCTTTGGGAACCCCTAGACCTGCTGGGGCTGGACCCCAACACCCCCTCTCCAAAACCTTAACATCTCTGAAATCAGGATGCAGCTTCGATTCTGACTCACAGTCACTGTGGGCCAGGTGGCAATTGTGACAAAATTGTCACTGCCACAACCCATTTATCTTCTTATGTGAGCACCCTTGTCCTGACAGCCTCTGAGATTCCATGAAATACATACAGCACATGCAACTAGGAATCCACTTCAGAACCTCTGGCAATTCCACGTGACAACCCTGAATGATGAGGTGCAGTGCACCCCATGGTGGCAGGACTTAAGTCCAGATCAGGTCAGAGAAGAAAACCAGACCCGCTTGTCAAAGTGACAGGAAGATCAGAGCCTCAGGAGGCCTTGCTGAAGACCTTGCAGCTGTCCTCACGTGTGAAATGCACCGCGGATCTCCCTACAGAAGTGGCCTGCCTGGAGGAAACAGGGAACCCCAAAATCCTCTGCTGTGGAGCTTGTCTCTGCAGTAACTGTGTGGACACCAGCTCTGTATATTTGAGTCCCTACCACAGTGTCCATGAGGCATTAGGCTCCTCATAATAAAGGAACTGAATTGTTCTGGGACGAAAGTACAAGCAAGACTGACTGGGGGTTATATTTCCTACTTGGGTGTTCACATTCCTAAGGAGACAGATGTGCATGTGTGGAGCACACTCCCTTCAGCATCCTACACACACACACACACACACACACACACACACACACACACATGTGCACACAGAGGCAGTCTCCTTGGTTCTCCCCTGTCCCTGAGGGAGACCTGAGTTCCTGCCCTTCACTTCCCGCCTGCAGACAGGTCAGCCCCTCCTACCTTTTCCCCTGGGCTCCCTGCAGGTCTCTTGTTCTTCTGTTCACTTTGAGCAACATGGGGTGGCCTGGAGGGGCTCCAGCTGCCATTGAAGAGGCTGAGAAGTACTGGGCAAGGCCTGGTCTGAGGACCCCAGCGGCCAGGAAGGCCTCTCTGAGGTTGACTTTGGTCGTTCTCTGGAACCCCCTTTCTTTAGTTTGATGAGTTTGAGTAAGAAATTGGCTCCAATCCAGTGCTTTTCCTGTAAGAGGTAGGTTTTTAGGACACAGCCAACCCTCACTGCCCCTCCAGCAGGTGTCTGGGTGCCCTACGAGAGCTGGAATTTCCATCACCAGCCTGTAAAGGTGGTGGTTAATCTGGTTCAGAAAGCAGGTACTCTTCACCGTCACCATGCTCACCCCACCTGGGGCTCAGGAGATGGCACACAATGTGCAGTTAATTCGCACAGACCCAGGGGTGGTAGAAGCCTTCATCGTACAGGAACCCACACTGGCCACTCGGGAGAACAGAATTTCAAACCCTGCTTTCAGCTCTTAATTACTGTGCCAAGTGCAGGAAGTGGTGCTATACTAACCTAATCATGCTGGTTGGCAAAATTCCACCAAAATGCCATTTTTAGAAAGAATCAGGGACATCCTCACCTTCTGCTAGAGTTAATAATACGTGAAATAGGCTGGCATATTCTGCCTACTCCCGGCACTGAGGAATCTGGGTGAGGGGAAGAGGGCAGGAGAGTGGACCCCTTCAAGTAAAAACAGTGAGCCCTGGATGAGTTACCCAGTGGTTGGAGCATCAGCCTGAGCACTGAAAGGTGGTGGGTTCCATCCCCCGTCAAGGGCACATACCTGGTTTGCAGGTTCGATCCCCGGCCCCGGTCGAGGTGTGTGCAGATGGAAACCAATTGATGGGTCTCTCTCATCTCTCTCTCTCTCTCTCCCCCCTCTCTCTTTCACTCTCTCTCTCTCTCCCTCCCACCGCTGTCACCTCACTCCCTCCCTTCTACTCTCTCTAAAAATCAATGGGAAAAATATCCTCAGATGAGGATTAGAAAAGTAAGTAAATAAATGAAAACTGTGAATGTAAAAGGTAATTCATTCCAGCTAACAGGAAATGAAGCATTCTAATGTAACAGGGACCATAGCTGCGTTCTGGTCCTGGCTCTGCCACGAAATAGCACTGTGCTTACACAAGCCACTCAATTTCCTCATCAGTGCCTCAATTTCCCTGTCAACAGGAGGGTCAGGCAGAGGATCTGAAATTCTGTGGTTCTGTGATTTCTACAGATAGGCCCTGCTGGATTCATGGTGATTTAACCTCAAGGCTGGGCTGGGACAGGATAATGGGAAGGCCCAGCTCCTGGGCTCAGGCCTGGGCAAAGGGGGAGCCCCGCTGGACGGAGGCCGGCAGTCTTAGGGTCAAATCGGCCCACCACCGGGGCTGCTGCTCTCTGGGGAAGGGAATGTGTTTGTGAACTTGCCCTGGACTGGGGTCAGGTCCAGTGAACCCAGAGGAATGGAGGGCAGAACAAAAGTTTCCTGTGCTTGAAGACAGGGGTGCTGGTCCAGGCATCTGACCCAAGCTTCCTTCCCAAAACAGAAACCTGGTTTTCTAAGTCCCGCAAACTTAAGACAAATGCTGATACACCTGCTTTAGTGGCTCTAAAAGCACAGACTCTCTGCCCTTAAACAGACTCCTGGCCAGCTGGCATTCACCATCCCTCATAGGATAACCCTGAGTACTGAGGGCAGGATGGAAAGAAACTCTAAATTCGTTCCCTGCTGGGAGGGACCTGCACACAGGGACCTGCCATACAGCAGAAGGTACGGGTCCAACAAACTGGCAACTGCTCTAGATGCTACAGCTTCCCCAGCTCATGAAAAAGCAAACTTTCTGTCCTGTGTGTAAGCTACTGACACTTAAATCAACTCACTTCTTTGGCGCTGGATCATGGAACTTGCGCTGAGCCATGCTTTTTTCTTCCAGTGTTTCATTTTGTCTCTGTAAGGCGTTTAATTTGTCTCTAACAGAGGAGAGAGAAAAACAATCTGGTTTTTAAAATAAAAGACATAAATTGACTTAACACCCCACCTGGGACCTGGCCCAGAAGGAGCCTGTGTGTTTCTGGGACTCAGACATCACGGTGCTCATGACCACCATGACCCCTGAGTTGGGAATATGGGGATGGAAGCATGTGACATGGGTCCAGGAGCCTAACACGTCCAGGAGACGGCTGAACACCTAGGGTCAGGCTGTACGTCACCTCAGGAGAGAGACCCCGAACCATCTGACACTCAAGCTGGGATACCCCGAGGGTTCCGGCCAGGTCAGCTCAGGACGCTGGGCACTCGGGTCAGACCCAGGGCTAGGCTAGCTCCTGCAGGTGCAGACCAACAATAGCTTTAGTGGTGGGAGGACTTTAGTCTGCCCTCGCTGAGTTAGACAGGCATCAGGTTAAAAAGGTCAGTTTAGCAAAGTCATCCCTCCAACCTGGACCCACTCCAATGTTGGACTTCTGCTAACACTTCTAGTGAAGCAAACTCAAAGCCTTTTGGGAGCCAGACAGAGAAGATAAGGAGCAAAGCGGCCTGGAAGGACCTGAGGGAGGAGTGGGGGCTGCGGCGAGGCTGAGCGCTCGGTGCAACCTGGGACCTAACACGGGGCCTGCAAATGGAGGGCCGCTCTCCATGTGGCGGAGCTTCTGACTGTTTTTCCCAAAGGAACCAGAAGCCCCGGCTCTGAAGCAAAATCTTTTAATTTCTAAATGTGGGAAGTCAGTTCACATTTTTAAAAACACACAAAGGAGCCTCTTAAACCTTGGGCTGCCAGAGGGCACCCCTGCTCCTGGAAGAGGGAGCCTGGCTTTCCTGAAGCAGAAGACATGGCATGCTTTCCTGTTGTCTGTCTAGGAGCCATGCACGCAGTGCTCGCTATACAGCTCCCCCCACTGGGCCGCTGGCTCCTGTCCTGTTCCTGCCTCTCCTCACCCATGTGGCCTTGATAGCTCAGACCCCTGCTGTCCCTGCTTGAAAATGAGTCCTCGGCATCCAGACAGCTGCTCAGGCTCCTTCAGTCAAGAAGGTGCCCAGGCCCCTCCTAATATGAGGGCTTTTCCCTGAGTTCACCGCATAGTGAGCACCCGTGAGAAGTGATTGCTTGCAAACTACTGGGTCCCTGGCCACAGACCTGCTCTGCTCCCAGCACCCTCGGCTCGGCCTCTGTTCTTCTAGTCTGTGTTATTCTGTTCCCACAGCCGTCCCCCAGCCCCGCAAACTCATGGCCCAGCTATCCCAGGGCTGGGGATGACTCTGCTTGGAACAGGCTCAGGAAGCCTGCCCACTCCCTGGCCTCCTGCTGACACTTTCTAATGCAAAACCCTCATCAGATCATCCCCAGGGTACCAGGTCCCCACTCTTCTAGTTTGCACCTGCCCAACCTCTGCTGGTAATTTTTAGCAGCTGCATTATAGAGAGCCCACTTCAGGCTACAAACTCTCATCTCACTTCTACCCAAAAAGTACAGTGCAGTTTCCCATGTCAGTCATCCTTGGTAGATGTTGAGCCCCCTGTAGATGAGCAGACGAATCCGGGAGAACAGTGAACAGCAGCATCACCCCGGGGAGCTGGGACAGTACCCAGTGGTCACTGTGGCCATGTCCCTCTGTCCCACACTGGCCAGCCATTCCCGATCACAAGGAAGGACAGTCCCAACAGCACAGCACCGAGGGGTGAAGACCGCCGTGGACCCACAAGATTCATCTCCGATGACTTGACTTCCAAACCACAAGGATTCCAGCACCAAGGCTGTTCCTCCTGCCCTCATTTCTGGCAGCTTCCTAGGCCCAGTGCACCAGCATCCCTTAATCACCCACTTCCCAGTGAATCTGACTCATTAGCCAGGTATGGCAGTCTTCCACGGCTAAGTGCTGCCTCCTCCAGCTCCCCTCCTGCCACTCCCTGCACCTTCCCTGTGCCTAGAAAATGCAAAGCTCCACCTTCAAGTTCCCCCCGCACCCCCTGCCCCCTCCAATTCCCCACACACACAGGCTAGCTTTCTCCCCATCCATGTCAGCAACAGAACTCCAACTCCCACCACCACGCTTCCTTCCATTTCCAGGAATCTCCTCAACATCTGTTTGTGTGCACACAGCTCTGCTCACATCCCATCACTGTACTGGTTCCTGGAGACCAGGTAACTGGTACTGTGTATCTCACAGGGCCAGGACTGTCCACAAAGGCAACGTGGGCAGAGGGAGGACAGCCACTGTGCACCAACAACCCACTCTGCAACCCATTCAGGGAAAAACCGACACAGAAAGGGCTCAGCCTGTGATCTGAAGTCCTTCCCTAGGGACCTCTCTTTACCACTGTTGTATTTTTCAAAGTGAACTTGATCCCAAAAGCAGATTAAGAAGCGCCTGGCAGAGGGAAGTGTCTCTGTAAAGCCAACAAAGCCAACCACCCTTATTTGCAGAAATCTGGAACCATTCCCAGGAAAACGAGAAGGATGTGCTGGTAAGATGGTCTGTCCCCTTGCCTGGGACACCAATGCACCCAGGGGGTTCTCTGCTGCCCAGAATGGCGCAGTCTAGTCACGGAGCTGTTGACAGGCATCCGTCAGCCCACACCCCTCACACGTACTGCTGCTGCTGCTGCTGCTCCTGGTGCTGGTCCTTGTTCTCCACGTCCTCCTGGAGAAGCCTCTTGTTCTGCTCTTTCAACCTTTGGTTTTGGCTCTGCAGGTGACGGTTTTCTCCCTCCAAGTTGCCCTTGAGGTGGGAAAGCAGCTAAAACACAGATGGACAATGTCTCAAACACCACACGCTCCCATGATTCCACTGCTGGTAATCTACTTCCAAAAGGAGAAAAAGGCCACGTGGACAAAGATGGCCATTTTGGTATTATCTACGTCAGCTGGCATGACCAATACGGCC
>NW_005871501.1:761548-780732 GCF_000147115.1 Myotis lucifugus
CTTAGAAAAAGAGTTCTTTGATTGAGACACTTAAACACTGAATCAGAACATTTCTGCTCTAAGACTCTATGTCTATATCTAGCTCTTCTCCCCAAAATCCAACCCCTTTCTAATTTCAACTACTGAGTTAAATAAAATAGGAAATTCTGGAGTGTTACCTAAATCCACTGAAATTATCATCATCATCATCATTACCAGACTGGGATTCCTGGGGAAGATTTATACCAAAAAGCTCATATGACCAGAGGCTCATGGACTCAATTTGAACACAGGTGTGTGAAATTTGGCCCACACAGCTTTTTAAAAAAATTTTAACATTTACTTATTTTATTCTATTTTATTTCATTTTAAAGTGTGTGTGGTTTTATTAATTCAAGTCTCTCCAATAAAGTCAACTAAAAAAATAAAATAACATAAAGAAAGGAAACAGAACAAGATAAAAAGAATCTCTGTTGTGGTTCTGTAAGTACTTGCCGGTTTAGGTTTAAGGGCCCCTGGCTTCAGACATGTTTCCAGGTCCTCCCACTCAGCGGTTCTCAACCTGTGGGTCGGGACCCTTTCACAGGGGTCGCCTAATATCATCAGAAACACTCATATAGCTTGTCCCAAAATTCACGCAAGATTTGCAATTGAATTGAGTTGCATATCTTGCGTGAATTTTGGGACACCCGATATAATTACATATTGTTTTTGTGATTAATCACTATGCTTTAATTATGTTCAATTTGTAACAATGAAATTGGGGTCACCACAACATGAGGAACTGTATTAAAGGATCGTGGCATTAGGAAGGTTGAGAACCACTGCTCCTGGTCCTCTGTCCTGCCCAAACAAAGCAGATATTTTTGAAAAACAAACACAACAAAAAAATAATTATTGTACCAGCATTCCAAAATTTTAAGTTTCCATCAACATTCAGATATCTTCTTCTCAGAAAAAAAAAAAAGCATAAAGAAGGATGACCTGGCAGCCAGACCTGCCTCCCAGCTGACAGCCTCTAGCTGGGTGTATTCTCCACCAGGGCCTGGTCTATTGCTGACTCTCCTTCCCCACCTGCTGGACCTGCCCGGCCACTGCAGGCAGCTGAGTTTACAGCCCCACAGCACATGTTAAATCAGGGCTGTGGGAAGGAAGGCTTCATGTGGTCAAGCCTCTAGGTTGAGGCAAGACCTGGATTTGAATCCTGCCTGTGCCACTAACTAGGAGCATTGACCTTCAACAAGTTGTTTAATCTCCCTGAGCCTGTTTTCTCCTCTGTTGCTCTGGGTTTTTTTTTAAAGATAACAATAGCTCAATCAATTATCATGATTCACAGTATAATGTGAATACTGAACCTGTTCCCACCGGTTCTTGGGAGTCTCTGGTCACATTGTGTCAGCTGATCAAGACACAAAGTCGCCTCCTGTAATACACTCAGAGCCAAAAGCACCATACCTGGGTCCAAATGACCCTTGAGTGTCACTCGTACATTCCCCGTAAGGCCCAGCGCTTGGGAACACTAGACAGCACTTCAGCACTCCATTTGGGAGCCATTTCAAACAGCGAAATCATCACCAAAACGCACAAAAATGAATACCATGGCACTCAATGGCCCATGAAGGGGAGGATGGTAGGTGAGAGCTGAAAAAAGGCTGGGGTCAAAGGCCTTGTTCAACCTCAGCTGCAAATGTGCACATCAGGCGACTCCAGTATCTCCCACACTGGGCACGTCCATGACAGGCCACGGGCACTGATTTGGGGGTCACCAGTACAGTTCATCCAGGAGGTGAATTCACAAATGGGAATGTGTGAATGCTGAGACCGAGCATCCCTCCCTCACAGGATTGCTGGTGTTAGAGGATGCAGGTGCCCCTGCCCAACAGTCATCAGCATCATAACTGTGGGAGGGGAGGTTGTCCAAACCTAGACAATGCCCCATCCCAGCTGCCGAGTTATTCGTTCCGGCCACCAGCTGGAGTCCCCTTTACCTCATTGCCCACCAGCTGCGTCCAGGGCAGGGTTGGTAAAAATGCACCGTCACCAGGGGTCTCACTTGAGCTCAGCTCAGCGGGTGCTGAGTGAGTGGGTCAGACTGACATCCGGGCAGAGGTGCTGCAGGGGGCCTGGAGGTTACCTGTCCAGCTCTCCCTGCAGCCTCTGGTTCTCCTCGGCGGCCATGGCGCTCGTCCTCTGCTCCTGCTGCAGAGCCTCCTGCTCGGTGGTCAAGAGGGTCCCCAGCTGCTCCAGCGCCACCTTATGTTGGATCTGGTCCTTGTATCTGTTGAAGGAAAACACACCCATTAGGAATGGGCACCCAGGGAGACCTCAAAGCCTGGGTGAGCAGCTTCTCTCTGTAGAGCTGAGGGAGAGGGTGATGGGCAGGGGACAAGGCTGGATGGAGAGAAGGAACAGACACTGGGCCAGCTCGGGGTGGTCTCCTTCAGCCCAGGAGCCAAGTACCCCTCCTCCCACCCAAGGTGTCTCCATGGTCCCTTCCAGACCCTGTCAAAACAGCCTCCATCCTTCATCCCACTGGGAACAAAACCACTGTTTTCTGAACTCCACACGCTTCTCAAAGAAACCACAACACATACAGGGGAATTCCACTGCCCATAACAGCTGATCCCCCTCACCGGGCCCTGGGTGAGCCCTCCGCCCCAGCTCAGGAACACAACTCTTCCTGCTCTGAGCCAGGCAGCCTGGGGGCCAGAGGCTTGCCTGGTGGGGCCCAAGCAGTCACCAGGGGCAGCTGCACACCCTGCTCCTCAAGGCAACCCCAGTCCAGCCTTTGCCCTCGCCCTCCCGAAGCCTCCCCCTCAGCTCGGGCTTTTATTTCCTTCCTGTCTCAGTCTGCAGAGGGTCCCGCACAGCCTCTCTGGAGGGCAGCAGAGCACAAGAGGGAGCCCCTGACCAGTCCCAGGCTGTTCCTCCTCCTGCAGGAATCTTCCCTGTTCAGGGTGACTCGGGTGGACCCCCTAGGTCCAAGGTGGAGACTGAGTCATCACCTTTCAATCTTCCCCAGGCAGGCAAATGCCTTTCCAGACCTCCTTCCAGAGGTGTCCACACCCAGAGACAGGCTGACAGAGACCACCCAGGTTCCATGGTTTCAGCCCCTGCCCTCAGCACTCCATCCTCACCCGCCCCTCCTCCCCTGACCCCATATCAGCTGTACTTGTAACCTCTGCCTGGAGCCAAGACCTGTGGGTACTCAAACTCAGACAACTGCTCGGTCCGCTGTGAGAAGACAAACGTTCCTTTGTGTGGCCTTTAGCCATGGGTGGAGACTGCCAGGACAGGACGTGGGATGTGGAAGGTGGGGGTGGGGGCTCTGCTGGGCTTTCAGGGCGGCGATCTTTCTCATCCAGGTTTGAGAAACAGGGCCACGGACCATTAGGGTCCCCACCTCCTGCTTCCTTGTTGTGTCTTGGAAAAGCACAGGGTCAAGCATATCGCAACCATTAGTAACCAGCCTACTGCAGGGCAGAAACTGGGAGTCTTACTCCCCACTGAATCCCTGGTACTAGGCTTGACACCCAGTGCATTTGCGCCAGGGGAATGAAGGAGTGAGTGTCCCAGTCAAGTGTCAGGTGAAATGAATACAGAGCCCACGGCCTGTGTTCCAGGCACCTCCACCTACAACTTGCAGCCATGCTGCAGACACACCAAGGGCCTCCTGCTATCTGTCCAACCAGCAAAAACCACTGAATCACACAGGCGGTCCACCAAGCAAGGAGTCACAGGCCGAACAATGAACTCCTCCCTCAGAGCAGTCAAATGCCACCTGCACAAACCTTCCCACGTGAACAGACAGAAGAATATATCCACACTGCCGAAACCGGTTTGGCTCAGTGGATAGAGCGTCGGCCTGCGGACTGAAAGGTCCCGGGTTCGATTCCGGTCAAGGGCATGTACCTTGGTTGCAGGCACACCCCCAGTAGGAGATGTGCAGGAGGCAGCTGGTCGATGTTTCTCTCTCATCGATGTTTCTAACTCTCTATCCCTCTCCCTTCCTCTCTGTAAAAAATCAATAAAATATATTAAAAAAAAAAAAAAAGAATATATCCACACGGTTATCATAGGGCATTGAGGGTAAGGCCCGCAGCGCCTGGTGCGGGGTGGGCACCACAGGAGGCTCCCATCAGTAGTCAGCTGGGTGCATTCCCACCACGTTAGACAGCACCAGGCGCCCAGTGGGTGCTCACTAAGCGTGTCGTGAACACAGGATGGGTGCGGAGGAGGCAGAGAAGGAGATGCCAAGAGGCAGAAGATACTCATTCTGGCGGGAAGGAATGAGAGTCTGATAGGAGCAGACGTCTCGGCACCCCCAAAGGAAGGGAATCTGGGTGGAGAAAGGGGTGGAAGGCTCTGCAGAGAGTCCACATACAGCACTGGGTGAGTGCGTAAATGAACATCATTGCCCCCAAGTTCATGCAGCAGCAGGCGCCCTCCACAGGCTCTGCAGGCTCAGCGCCCTCCCTGGTCCCTGTGATGCCAAATCCCTGCACCTCACCTGCTCCTAGGGAAGTCCCAGCCTTTGCCTGGCATCTGCTGAGACAGAGGCAAGGGAAGTACTCAGCAGGGACAACTCACAAGCACAGAAGGTGGACAGCTCACTCCTGTGCTGCTCCAAGTGTGGGAGAGCCTCTCTTTATTGCATCTCTCATCCCCTGCCCCCCCATCTTGGAGTCCTCTGTACATCTAACTTCCCCCAGGCTCTGAGTCCCGCTGTACCTCCCAGGGCCATTCTAATCAGGGATCTGCTGGGCAGGAGTTTGGCCGAAGTTGGGTGACTACATGCACACAAAGCCCTGATTTGGCAAAAGCCCAAAGTTAAGATTTATGCATTTAAGGTACATCAATTTTACTTTAAAAAAAAAAAAAGGTGTATGAAGAGTCAGAGGTAAAGGTAACATGAGAATGGCCGAGTATTGGTAATGCTGCTGCAGGTGAGGGGAATACCGGGTTTTCACTATACTATTCTGTACACGTCCATATATTCAAAAGTTTCCAAAATTAAAAGTAAAAAAAGAAATTCAGAAGCCCAGACTTTGAGACATACAGGGAAAAGGCCTGGGGAGCTCGGTAAGGCACGCCCCTGAACATCGGCAGCTGTGGTGACTTCCCGTCCTTGTCCTTGGTTTGGAGAGAAAAGGAAGAGGGGGTAGGAATGCCCAGGGGAGCTGGGACGCCAATGCTGACACCTGGTTTCCCTGAGCCGGGATTAGTGGGCACACCCTTCTCCCCTGGGGGACCCTCCTGCCCCTCAGTCTCCAGCCGCACCAACTCCACATCGCTGAGGGAGATGGTGGATTTACTTCTCTTCACTGTGAAGCAGCGGGACCAGAGGAAACATGAGGGAACAGAGTGAAGGGGGGACAGGAGCCCGGGGAGCCGGTTAGTCACCCCCAGCCGCAGGCACCCACCTGTCACTGAGCACCTTGCTCTCCAGCTCCAGGGTCCGTCGCAGCAGTGTCTTCTGGCGGCTGTACTCATCCATGAGGGCCTCGTGTTCCCCAGACAGGTGCTCATGGAGCGCGCCCAGGCACGCGTGTTCCCGCTGCAGGGCCTCGTGGGCTGCCGCCAGTTGCTGGTGCTGGAGCTGCGTGTTCTTCTCTATGAGCGCAGTGAGCGAGGCGCTCTGGGGGCTCAGAGTGGAATTTTCCACCTTCCAGGAGGGAGAAGGGGATGATCCTCACCAGGTTCAGGCCCAGGGGGACCACAAACTCCGGATCCCCGGATCCCCACATCCTCCCACACAGGGAAGGGCCAAGAGAAGGTCAAGTTTTGACACAAAAATAGCAGGACCCTCGGGACTGGCAAAACCCAGCCGTGCTGAGGACAGTTCTACCTGCACTCAAGGAACTGCTCTGGGAAGGCCCACGGCAGAAACAGACTGTCACATGGGCCTAAGCTTAGTCCTGGGCACCTGTCTACACATGTGACTTTTCTTGAGCAATTTATGCCCTTTCTCTGGATAACCTCCTTGGGTACCCTCTCTGACCACTTTGAAAAGTACATGGAAAATCAGTAAGGACATAGAGAACCTGAACAGCAATACCAACCCAATTAACCAATATTTTCACAACACCCATCCAACCGCATTCAAAGCACCAGAGAGTTGACCAGGGAGGAACCGTCCTAACTCATTCTGAGGCCAGAATTACCCTGGTGTCCAGCTGCTTGTCCCGCTCCAGACCCTCAGGCTGCAGGGTGTCCAGAGACGTCTGCAGCCTCTGGTTCTCCAGCAACAGGTCCTGGCTTTCCCGCTCCAGGGCATGGACCCTTTCGGGGGCCGTCGTCAGGGTGCTGACCTCCATGGCCAGCTTCTCGTTCTCCTCCTGCAGCCGATGCAGCTCCTGCTCCAGCTCCTGCACCCGTGCCGCCTGCTCCTTCACCTGCTCCAGATCCTGGTGCAGCTGCTGCCGCTCCCACTCCAGCTTGCTGACTCTGCTGCTGGTCTCCATCACTGTCTGGTGGAGGACTTTGTTCTCATTCTCGATGTCCTGCAAGCAGGCCTCACTGCTGGCCTGTGAACTCTCCCGTAGCGAAAGCTCCAATTGTTCAAGATCCTTGATCTGCAGGAAAACACAATGGAAAGGACACAGGCGTGATTTCAGTCCAAACTGGGAGCCCAAAGTGTAGGCCTGGAATGTTCATCTCATCATGGACCCAAAGGACGTCCTAACGTTTCCCAAAGGCCTGATATGGACACAAGGTGAAGGGCATGGAGATCCCCACCCAGACAGTTCAAGTCTAAACACTTTCACAGAAGCCAGATGACTTAGAAACAGAAACCGCATCTTCTCTTAAAACAATGAAAGTGATTTCCTTTTGCTTTTTACCCTGGTCCACAGTGGCCCGAGAGCTGACTGCCCACCCCTGTGGCCGCTCCTCACACCACTCTCCCCTGCAGGCATTGCACATGATCTTCCCTCTGCTGTGAATGCTCACCTGCCTCCACCCCCAGCCTCCAGCTTCTCTGGCTCCTTCTCATCCTCCAGGGCTCAGTGTAATTGACTGCACCGAAGGGAAGCCCTGCACCATGATTCTAAATGTCCTGCACCTAATAAGACTCTCCCTGGACCCACGTATATTCCCTCAATAGCACAGGTCTGAAGACACCTGGCTTGTCACCTATCATTCAACCTGCTAGACTGGAAGGTGTATCAGGGGAGGGTGGATGCATGTCTCTTATGTATACACAGCACCACCCCAAGCCCCCTTTTTTGCTCTATTGAGGGTGAAGAACTCAAGTACCTGATACCCAGCCTCCCTTGCAGCTAGGGTTAGTCATGTGTCAGGTGTGGCCAATGAGATGTCCACAGAGGATCCCAGGAGGCCTTCCCTCTGTCTCTTTACCCTCCACATTCTTCCTGCCCACTTCTTGACGAGGTACAACAGGCACGGCCAAGACTGGCAGAGCAGGAAGAGAGAAGCCTGGTTTCTGGGTGGTGTCCCTGAGCTGCTCCCCCAGCACTGGGCTGCCTACCCTGGGACTTCCTGTAGTGTGAGGCAGATCAACCCTGGAGGTTCTCCAGGGCTCTGAGTATGAAGTTGGACATTTGAAGGGGGATCTTTGTCCTGCGGGCTGTCCCATGTGCTGCAGGACATTTAGCAGCATCCTGGCCTCTCCCACCACAGCCAGCAGCACCTCCCCTCTCCTCCCCCAAGTCATGACAATCAAAAACAAGATTGCCAGTGTCCCTGGGGGCAATATCTGCCCCCCCTCCTGCCCTGCTGTGGCTGGAATTGTTGGTCTGACTGCAGCTGACAAGGAAACTGGTATCCTGGGAATCACTGCTGGATTCCCAGGACATCCTATGATCCTGGACTCTCCCTCTTGCAGGCAGGGGTGCCAGGGGAGGCATGGCGCTGGAGGGCCTACCTCCTGGGCTCTCTCAGCCTTCAGGGTCTCTATGTCACAGAGCAGCTGTTCTCTCTCCTCCATCAGCTCCTCACTGAGGATCTCCAGATCCTGGTTGGTCTGCTTTTCTCTTTCCATCTGGACTCGCAAGTCTTCAATCTGTTGAGCCAAAGACCCAGCCCATGCAAAAGTCCGTTTCAGGGAGTGAACTGTGTTTTAAAGCAAACCCGAAACCTGTGAGCCCCACAGAACACTTTATGAAGTATAGTAACCTCCATCTTGGGTAAAAACTGCTGTTTAAAACTTTAACCCTGCTACTCTAAACGTTTGCTTGCTTAAATAATAGGGAAATAAGACTACTCCCCACTCCAGAGAGGACATAAACTATGCCCCAGACAGAGTTGTCAGTGCTGGCACCTGGCCAGGCCTTGAGATATGGTCTCATGGCCCTGTCCAAGCAAACAGGACTTTTTCTCAGAAGGTCCTGAAGTCTCATTCTAAATTTGGAAAACAAAGAGCTGAAAAACATATAAATTGAAAAGACTTCCACCATATTGGGCTCCAGAATTTGAGAAGCAAGAGTTCCTCTGGGCCTGCTAGGGCTAGCAAAAATGAATAGGACTCCAAATAAATTTGGCTTATTGATTAAGGCTTCTTCTGATTTACTGCAGAACAGGAAGGGAGAAGCCTGGGACCTCAGTGGCATCCCTGAGCCCCTGACCCAGCACTGGGAGGCCTACCCTGGGACTTGTTTTACTGTGAGGTGGATCAACCCTGGAGGTTGCCAGGGTTCTCAGTGATGCTGGACATTTCAAGTGGGATGTTTCTTTGTCCTGCAGGCTGTCCCGTGTGCAGCAGGACATTTTCAGCATCCTGGCCTCTCCCACCACAGCCAGGAGCACCTCCCCTCTCCTCCCCCAAGTCATGACAATCAAAAACAAGATTGCCAGTGTCCCTGGAGGCAATAACTGTCCCTGGCCCCTCCCCTTTCCGTGGCTGTAATTGCTGGTCTGACTGCAGCTGATGAGGAAACTGGTAACCCGGGAATCACTGCTGGATTCCCAGGACATCCTATGATCCTGGACTCTCCGTCTTGCAGGCAGGGGTGCCAGAGGAGGCATGGGCACTGGAGGGCCTACCTCCTGGGCTCTCTCAGCCTTCAGGGTCTCTATGTCACAGAGCAGCTGTTCTCTCTCCTCCATCAGCTCCTCACTGAGGATCTCCAGATCCTGGTTGGTCTGCTTTTCTCTTTCCATCTGGACTCGCAAGTCTTCAATCTGCGGAGCCAAAGACCCAGCCCATGCAAAAGTCCGTTTCAGGGAGTGAACTGTGTTTTAAAGCAAACCCAAAACCTGTCAGCCCCAGGGAACACTTTATAAGACCTTTTAACAAGGGAAAACCTTCCGTCCCACTTCTTGGGGAAGTACTTCAGCCACTGCCAAGACTGCAGAGCAGGAAGGGAGAAGCCTGGCTCCTGGGTGGCATCCCTGAGCCGCTGCCCAGGTCAGGCCTAGTTGCACAGTGAGCTCCCCACACCCAGACCATCACCTCTCAGCCCATGGTGTGTACTTCCAGCTCATGGTAGAGAAAAAGGCCATGGACACCAATCGGTCAGCTTCCCTCCCAGCTTTCCACTGCTCACTCTCAATGCTTCCATCTTAGGCCGTGTCCACTACTGTCCTGAGGGTCAGGCCACATTCCTGGGGCCAGCAGCCACCACTGGATGTCCTACTGGGCTTCACCCAGTTGGTGACATTCCTATTCATCCAGCTGCTCTGAGGGGTCCTCCGCCATCTCTCTCCCTCCTCTCCCCTCCAAGTAAATGGACCACCAAAGACTGTCCTCGTTCCCCATGTGGCTCCCCCTCCACACCCCACTGCTGCCCAGGCCAGACCCTCTCCGTCCTGCCTGGACGATGCCCAATCAGCGGCCCGTCACAGAGCACTTCTGCGGGACCCACCGGTGCCCACTCCCTGAACATGAACTGCCTGGACCCGCAGGTCTCACACTCTGTGCCTGACACCTGAACACCGTGATGGACGCAGATTCAGACTCAGGGTGGGCCCTGAGGTGCGACTCCCAGGCGAGGCCCATGGTGCTGTCCCTTCCCACTGACAGCAAACTCATGACCACCTGGGAGGGGGAGAGGGTGGCTCCCTGCTAACAATGTGACCATGAGTGCATTTCCATAACTGACAGGGCCAGCAAGCAGCAGGCATGGGCGCCAGCTTGTGTCAGGGTGACGTGCTCATCTCACACCTGGGAGGTGGAAGGTACAACAAGACCTGACCCCTCCTGAGAGTGCCAGGCCCCTCCCACCCTCAGAGCTTCTGACATGGTCAGTCTGGGCTGGGGCCCAAGAGCCTGCATTTGGACTTGGGACCCTGATGCTCGTTTGGGTTGACGGCTCTAAAGCTAAAAGAGAGGAGCCCATGATCCAGATCAGGAGGCTCTCAGAGCTTTTAAACACCCCAGACCGCAGGACACAGACTAGAACCTCTGAGGGCAGGACCTTCAGACACCAGCGACCCAGTGAGCAGCAGGACCAAGAGCCGGCTCCATTCACCTGGCTGGGAGCGGCCTGGCACAGGCAGGTTTACAAACTCCCAGAAAGGTTGCTTCTCTAATGCGAGCTCTGCCTACTTCTCCTGGGCCGAGGCTGCCCTGCCTTTGTCTCACAGGTCTGGGCACAGTCTCCAGACTCCTCAGAAGCAGCAGGCAGGCAGCTTCTTCCCCATGAGGGGGAGGGTCAGGCACAGTGGGGCTCATATCCGTGCCCT
Organism: Myotis lucifugus; assembly: GCF_000147115.1. NCBI lineage: Eukaryota > Metazoa > Chordata > Mammalia > Chiroptera > Vespertilionidae > Myotis > Myotis lucifugus. Next base: position 772,172 of record NW_005871501.1, read on the forward strand.
CACAGCACCCTGTGGTCACACCCAGCCCCCTGCCCCAACATGGGGACCCGAGGACTGGGCAGCCCCACCAGCCAGGGCCAACAGCAAAAGGCGCTGCAAGGTGCCATGTGTCTGAGTCTTTCTCACAAGTGAGAATATCTTTCTTCTCCTTCCTTATCGCTGCCCCACTTCCTAGCACCAGGTCTGGGCTCAGCAGGAAGCAGGCATCTGCCCTGATGGCAGCGCCTGCTCTGGAGCCGGCCCTGAGGAGGAAGGCCCTGCACAGCTGTCACTCACCCTCATTCAGAGAAGGGCACCGGCCCAGGGAGTCCAGTGATCTGCCCAGAGGCCCACAGTGAGGATGTGGCAAAGCGAACGCAGGGCAGTGGTCCGACCCCAGGCCTGCTCTCTCAGATGGAGCCTGGGGTTTGTGGCCCATGCCTCCCGCCTTCTTCCCCCCTCACCATCTTACTGTTAATCCTTCTCCCCTGCCACCCCGTCTGTCCCAGTGAAAGGAATGTTATGTCCAACCTTTGCATATCTGGTGTGGCAGCTTCTGGTCTGAAGATGTGACTGCCCCCTGTACACACGCACCCCCCCCCCTGGCTGGACACCCCCGCTGAACACCCCCATCTTCTCTGCTTCTTTTTGCCATGGAACTGGAGTCCTCACTCCTGTCCTTCCATGAAGGCCCTCCCTTCCCCTAGGGAGAGCTCACTAGGCTGAGATGGGTTTCCATCCTCCTCAAAGCACCAGGGTTGGGCCGAGGGCTCCTGTGGGGAGGCTCCAATTCCCCAGAGCACTCGGATGTCAGGGGTCTGCTCATCAGTCCCTGTGCTGCTCTTGTGTTCCCACGATAGGCCCCAAAGTGCTGCCCCTCTTCCTCTCAAAACCAGGACTCCTGCCTGAAGGAATGAACTCTTAGATGTCAGTGCAAAGTGAGGGTGGGGGACGCACCCTCTCTAAGGTCCACAGAAGGGTCGTGAGTTACAGGGAAGGACGTGAACTTCGGGAACTAAGGTTTACACAGACCGAAGGGAGCCTACAGCCTGGGCGACACTGGGTGGTGGGAGAGCCAAGCTGGCACCGGGGGGCCTGGGACTCTGGGCCACCTGTCCTGGCTGACCCTTGTCCCTCCTTTTCTGACACCTCCCAGAGGGCCATGTTGTCTGGACGTGTCCAAGGCTGGGCCTGTCGTGGCTCCAGGGAGGTCAATGTAAGGCCATGTCCCCTGTGGTTTTTAGCTGATGGCCCAGATGCACCATCGATCCAACATGAGGGAGGAACTGTGATGCAGCCAGGCCCCGAGCGGGCTGAGCAGGACAGGAAGCCCCTTCCTCCCACCAGGGGCTCGGAGCCAAGACAGGCCTCCCAAGGGCTGTGGCAGGACTGCCCGGAGTCCTACAAGGAACTGATGAAGAGAAAGTGGGGGATGGGACCCGATAGACAGGGCTAAGGAGTCATGTGGGGAGGCGGCAGCCACCACCTGTCCTGTGTGTGTGGAGGAGGGACTGGAGTGGACTCCAGGACAGGAGAAGTGTCAGGGGTCATCTCTCATCCCTGCCGGGAGCTGGGCCAGAGGCTACAGCGCAGGCCTCTGCAGCTCACCCCTGGGGACCCGCCCCATTGGAGGTTCTCATCTTTCTAAAGGTCAAGCCTTTCTATCTCAGCCAAGGTCGGGCTGCCATTTACAGAGACATTCACTGTGCCCGGCCCACATGAATCTGAAACCCAGACTGTCCGGTGGCTTTCCCTGAGCTGCGCTGCACAGAGAGACGCGGCATGAGGAGGGGCTTCCTCCCGGCCCCCAGGGAGAGGACACACTGCTTGGCAGCTGCTCTGCTGCGAGGCGCACGGAGCCTCAAAGGACGAGAAGCGTGAGTCACTGAACCTTGGACGTCCCATGAGAGGCCTGGAGAAACCACTGCACAGGAGAAGGGGCGGTCCCAAGCCTCACCCAGAGATGAAGTTCCAGCAGAGCCGTGACCAGCGGGACCCAGGTCTCTGGTCTGCAGCCCATGTCCTTGCCATTGCCGGGGCAGCCTCAGCAAATGACGCTGGCAGGACCCCTGGGCCGGTCGGGACAGACACCCAGACACCTGAAAGCATCAGTCCTGCCAGGGGGTCAGCAAGCAGGAGTGCCCTTGAGCGTCCCTCATCCGGAATCCCGGCACCCGTCACGGTGTGCTCAGAGCCCACGACGCAGCTGTGTCACCCACGGTGGCTACATGGACTGAGGCCCTCTGACCCAGAATGACCTGCTCAGGGAGGCCGTCGCTAGTCTCTCAGGGCCCTTCTTGCCATGTGAATGGGGTCCTGGTAACTGTAGGATGAACCTGGCTGGTGAGCCTGCCTGTCCTCCTGGATGTCTCTTCTACTGCGCTACTGGGAAGACCTGGTTTGTCCAGAAAGGCAATGTCGTCCAGCCATCTCTTCCTCCCCATCCCCTCGACCGAAAGGAGAGAGTGAGCACTGCACTCCTGTCACCAGCAGCCATGCCCTGAAACGGCCCATCCACGGTCTCCACACGGGAGCGTGTCTTCCATCGCTGCCTCCCTTTGGGACCCACCACTGTTTTCTGTTTTATTCTTTGTTTGTTTGTTTTATGTTTTCAATATATTAAAAAGTAACAGTACAAAATGCTGTAGTTATTAAACAGGATCCAAATAAATCCTTTATAAACTAGTTCTAAAATTAAAGGGAAACATCTTGATACATAAAAGCTTTAACAGGATTTAAAATTTTTAAAACTAGAAAGTGTATAAGACTTAACTCATTCAAATGTTCAAACAGAAAGACAACATGCATAATCCATATAATAAAATGTGTCCTTGCACACATACCCTGATAACCAATTAGGGCAAAACTCAAAGAGCATGTCACAGAACTTAAACTTACATACTTTATGAAGTTAAACAATATGATTTATCTCAAACTTCACCAATAATCTTTCTCAAATGTTAGTAAAATGAATCATTGATGTGACATTTTCTCATTTGTTAACAAAATACTACTGTATTTTAGACTACCAACTTGAATGTTTTCTATTATATACACAAAATGTGATTCACTAATAAGCAGGTTCTTGCAATACAATAGATAATAGAGCATTAAAATATTTTCTTTATGATACAACCAATACATAGAACACGCACCTTCCTCAATTTCTAAAACGATTAGGAATTGTGGAACTTCCTTTTGCATAAAACCCTTTCCTCTGCATGAAGCCCTGAGGTGAAAGGCTATCCATGTAAAAGCTGTCATCACAAGTCTTCTCAGTTCTGTATTAGACGATAGCTATATGTTTAAAAAATTTTATAAAGAAATGTGGCAACTTATAAAACTGCTCTGTACAGTTTTAACGAAACATTCCCAGACCAATTCAGCCTAGGATGACCCTATAAAAACACTGTCCTTTGGACACTTGCTCGTTTGGGGATGAAGCCCCTTCCCAGCTCTCCTGCTGCCTCTTCTGTTGTCCTGGTCGTGGCTCCAGCCAGGTGGTTCCTGTCCTCATGGAAGTGACCATCTCCGTGTCCTCTGGGTGCTGCTCACGGCTATCGTGTCTGCTCCTGGGCAGGGAGGAGAGCTCTGCCTGGTTGACGCAGCGATGACGGTGTGTCTTGACGCCATTGGGAGCTTGGAGACTCTTGATAACGACGATTATGTGACTGAACTGATGGGGAAATCCTGACTGATCCAGCCGTGGAGAAGCACGTTCCCCGCCCTATGGCCTCTGTCTCATCACTGCTTGTTTCTGAACGTTTTCTGGAGGAGAGAGAGATCTCCCAATTGCCTGTGGTAATGGGGCCATGTTATCCAGGCCCTTCCGTGTCTGTGAGGAGATGTAGAGGCCGGGCTTGAATGCCCACATGACGCTGGACTATGACGACTCACATCCTGGGAGGCATGGCTACTTCCTGAGGAAACTGGGTTTTGCTGGGCCTTCCAAAGAGTTTTTTTGCATTAAGTAGATTCGTTGCTTAAGTAACAGATAGTCCATGTTGGAGATTCAGAAATGCAAACCGCTTTGCTTTGCCATCCTACCTTCTGGGATTTTCACTGTTATCACTGGCCCCGCCTGGCGGGAAGGGATCCGCTCCAGCTACCGCCACCTCTCAGCACAGCCCTCCCACATGAGGCCAAGGGGTCTTCCTGATGCTCCCACTGCGCACTCTCCGAAGCCCAAGTCCTCCGCAACCAGGCGTCCCTAAGTAAATGTCATCACGCTCCTCTGACCAGCATCAACCCAGTGCGCAAGCTCGGAGGCGGGCGCTCCATGAAAGCCACTGCTCCCAGGGAGGCTTGTGGAGCAGGCGTCCCCGCGCCCAACACCAGCTGGACTGGCCTGCGGAGCACGGAGGCCTCCCTGGACTGAGGGACGTGGGACGGACACAGCGGCCGCCTTGGAAGGTGGCCCTGAACGACGGGTCCCTGTGCCCGGCGACCAGGAACACGGTGGCCCTTCGCCCTCCCCTCAATGGCCTCAGCCCGCTGGCCTCAGTGCCCAGGACAGTCTCTCCAGACAGCGCCCTCCTGCCAGGCCCAAGGCGACCCAGCGGGGACCTCCTCCTTCCCAGAGGACGCCGCCAGGCGTCTGGACCAGAGTCCTTGAGCGACTGGCAGCAGCGGCTGGAGCCCATGATGCTCAGAGAAGGGAAGGGATCCAGATGGAGGGTGCCAAGGCCACGAGGTGACATTCTCCCCCTGTGGAACCGGAAATGCTGCAGAGCTGGGGGTGCAGGACGCTGCGTGAGGGACCTGCAACTGTGTGCCCGCTTCCGCACTTGGACCCCGTCCGGTGCTTTCTAACAGGGCGCTGCTCTCCTTCCATGAGGCACTTACCACGCGCTGGGCCCTTTGCCGGCACTAACTCACACCATCCTCACCACACCTACTAGGTGGGTGCAATGCAACCCAATTTCACAGATGAAGGCAGCGAGGCCCACAGAGGTCCATCGTGTGCAGTCTCACTGCTGCAGGGACTCCTGCTGCTGCCTAGTGATGCCTCTCCAGGAGGCCTCCTGTCCCCCTACCATAACGGTGGCTGCACTGGTCTCTGTCTGTCCCCCAGCTGCGCATGCTCACCGACACCTGGGTGCTTACATGCCTGTATGTTCCGGACACTACCCACAGGTACCTGCTTTCTGAGCTGCTGGTTCTCCTCCTCCAGCTCCCGGCGCTGGAGGCTGCTCTCCTGCAGGGCCAGGGAGGCGTCCTGCAGCCCCTGGATGGTGCCCTGGAGACTCTGCTTCTCCTGGTCCAGCTTCAGGAAGCAGCTGGAGGCTGAAGAGTAAAGTGGAGTCAGAGTCCATATTCCAGAGGCCTCAGCTTCTGCTCTCTGTCCCCAGCCCTGAGTCGGCCATCACTCTGAGCCGTAGGTTTGGGGGGCCGGAATGGTCATCTGGGTGCCCTCCCTCTTTCCCAGGGTGCTGTTGCTGTCTGCACCTGAGGGTTCCTCAGGCGGTTATGGCCCCTCTGCTGGCTCCGCTGAGATTGTTAGGGAAGCAAGCAGAGCTTAAGAAGAAAGCAGGTGATGGTAGAGAGAAGCCAATGCAAAAGTTCAAGATGATGGAACTGCTGGAACCACTTTTTTACAAAGTTGTAACCTGACCATCAAGTCAAGGATTGCAGAGACTAACAGATGGCAGAGAGAGTGTGTTCTCCGTGCCAGCCTCAGAGTGGTGGGAGTCCGGGAGGCTCAGCCGAGGGTTTAGAGGGGACAGGATCATTGACCTGCATGTCTGTGGGTGGAAGAGGCTATGGGGCACATATGCCCAGTACTTGCCACCTCTGGGTAAATTCCTTCAGTCAGAGATTTCATTTTGTACTGTCACAATTGCATTGAAAAAGAATGAGACCTGGACACAATGTCATTGAGAGTTCTCATTAGGGCCCTTGAGATAATTGCCGAAAGGCTACTAGAGACCAGCCACTACGATGTCCAATCCAGTGACAAGAGCGAGAGCTGCCAGGAGACAGAAGAAGACCAAATTATCCCAAGAAATAGCACATGCTGCCGTAGTGGAGACAAGGAAAGGTTCTCAAGTGATCCAGCCACACAAAGAGATTATATCAGAATCTGAAACAATGGAAATAATGGAGATAGCAACTACTCAAGAATCTGTGCCACTCAATCCTGAGATAATGGAGCAGACAGTTAGCCAAGTACAGGGCATGCTGTCAGTTGCCCAGACTCAATCTGCAGAATCAGCCTGCAGCATTAGAACCGCGCCTCTCCAGCTGATCGACGTGTTAAAGAAACCTCCTGAAACATCTGCTCCCCAACTTCAGGTCATTATAGAAATGATAGACCATGTTTTGAGAGACCTAAAGGACATTTGGGAAGAAATAGCTGACATTAAGAGGCACATAAGTCGACTCAGCCTGTCATCATACGTCTCGACATGTGCACCACAAGGCCACGTTGACTTAACACCCTGCTTAGATCCACAGCCGATTGCATCTGCTCTAGAGTCCTCCACGGGTCAGCTCGCACCACCCTCTCAGCCAAGCGAGATCCAGTCCTCCCTTGACGAGTTCTTCCGTTGATTCTCATAAGCAAAAATTAAGAAAGAAAAAGAAAAAGAATGAGAAAGTATAGCCAAATTGCTTTAAAAATAAGATAAAGCCAGAAAAAGGCAGAATTCCTCTGTTGCTTTTAAACAGCTTGAATGCAGAACAGAAAAGGGAGCCCAACCTGAGAAGTATGGGAGTTCGCGGCCCTTCGCTGCCACCAGGAGGTACGTGACTTTGGATAAGTCCCATGGCTTGTTCAGGAGGAAACCATGAATGTCTGAGGGGTCAGGGTTATTCCCTCACCTGTCCCTCCAGGGCCACACACTCAACCCTGGGAGCCTTATCGCACTGTACTGCTAGTAGGGCTGCTCACAAGCACCCCAAGAAGCAAAGTAAGATAAGAAAAGGATAAGACAAGGTATCTTTGGATAAGACAAGGACGATAAGAACAGCTATCCTTTGTTGGCGCCCCGTGGGCTAGGCACAGCCTAACGCTTCACTGTCTCCTCTCACAAGATACTCATAGCAATCCTGTGAGGCAGCTTCATTACCCCCATTTTGCAGATAAGAAAACTGAGGTGCAGAAGAGGTCACTTGGCTAACAAGTAGAGGAGCCAGGACTTTAAACCAGGCCTTTCTGTTTCAAGAAGCCACCACCCCAACCACACAAAAGTACATTCACACTTTGTTCGTGAGCCTCCAGCTAAGCAGTAGGAGTTGGGAACATCAAGAAGTCAGTCAGTCACCGACCTGAAAGGGCTCACAAGCTACACTGAGCATCTGAATCAGGGAAGCTTTCCAGCCCCATCAGCCACCTTGGCTTCTAACAAGCACATTTGGTCTGAGCCAGTCCCTGCCAGCCAGCACTACTTCTTTGTCCCACCAGGGGGCAGTGGTGTTCCCCAGGAACCTGAACTCCCAGAGCCTGGATTCCAAGGAGTGAGGAGACACCAAACCACAGAAAAAAACTAACTTCTCACACAGACTCATAATTCAATGAACTGATTTTAGGATTGGAGTAGATGGGATGCCTTGAAGAGAGGACTACCCAGCTGCTTTCAACAGCCTTTCCATGACGCTTAGGAATGTTGCTCCGAATTGAAAAACCAGCCAAAGACCTTCCTGGCTCTGCAGAGCTCTAAGCAAAGCCTGACCTGCACTCACAGGTGCACGCGCGCTATGGTTGGACACAGGAACTGGCTTGTTGTTTACTGGGTGCTGAGGCTTCTGCTGCACGGCCGCCCCACCCACCTTCCCTGGCCAACCCCACACCTCCTCTGGGGGCTGGGAGGGGACACACAACAGAGGGAGAGGAAGAGGCCTGGGTCGCCTGTACAGCAGCCACTGAGCAGCCCCTGCCCAGGAAGATGGAGAGCAGACTACACCCATCTGCCAGATTATGAAATCAACGGAGGAAACCATGCCCCGGGTACAACTATGATGGAGGTGAGTGACCACTGGGGACGTCTCCTGCATCCAGAGCATCCAGTGCTCCACGGAGAGATCTAAGACACCCTCTGGGTGTCAGCGTGCTGTCATTTGGAAGCTTCTGTGTCTAGCTGAATGGGAACTGAGAAATCTGGCAGCACTTCCTTTTCATTTCATGTCCTGACTTCAAGGCTGCCAGGCCCTTCATGTTCTTGGAGAGAATTGCAATGAAACAGTTCCAAATGGCCCTTGAATAAAACCCTATTTATTTGGGCTGACACACGAGTTTCAGAGCCAAGGGCTCAGCTCCCTGGCTTAGGGAGAAGCCGAACAGTCAGCTGCTCCTGGAGAAGGCCCTTGGTATCTATTAAAGTGTAATAGTCTTCAATCAGGTTGGCTCCACGGCACCAGCGGCTGCTGCCTACCCTCTGACAGCTGGTCCAGCTCCCAGCGCAGGTGGGCGGACTCCTCCACAGTCTGCCCCTGTGCAGCCTTGAGAGCCAAGTTCTCTTCCTGCAGCTCCTCAAGGTGTTTCTGGGTCTGTGTCCCGGCCTGAATGGCAGGAAAGGGGTGGGTGAGATGTGGACTGGAACATGCTCTGGACAGTCCTGGCTCTGTGCATCTGCCCTCATTCC
>NW_005871501.1:780832-782549 GCF_000147115.1 Myotis lucifugus
CAGCACACTGTCTGAAGAAAGGAATCAGTGTGAAACATCCCCCCAGTGCCCCCAAAATGGGAGAATGAGGATAGATTACGAACTTATAAAATCAGCCTGAAGCATGCCCTCTAGTTATGAAATGAGGCTCTGGAGGGCTGATGAGCAATGGCAAGATTCTGAGTGCTAATGACCGCTACAACCACATGTACAACAGACCATGCATGAGGAATTCCTGTAGGGGCTGAGGCATCTGTAGGCTAATCCACTCATCTATTCCCGGCACTCTCAAAGTGGGGTCCTGGACCAGCAGTCTCAATATCATCTGGAAATGAGTTAGAAGGGCAAATTCTTGGCCTCCCGCTGCAGACCAGTTGAATAAGAAACGCTATGGGTGGAGCCCAACAATCTATATTTTAAAAAGGTGATTCTCAGGCACTCTCAAAATGGGAACTATTGATCTATCTAAATCATTGCAACGATTTGCATGGTAATGTAGTCTCTTCTCAGCAAATCCTCCCAGTACCTTTTAATAGGCCAGCGGTGGGCAAATTTTTTGTGAGTGCGTGCCAAAATCAGCAAAATCTCTGACTCAAAATTCTTCTGCGTGCCAGCCCTAATTTTTTGAGAACATGTTATGCCTACTTGATATTTCTTAAGGTACACATATGTGTAGAACCTTGAAGAAATAATAAAATTCATTTGAGCAACAAAAACACAGTATATGATGATGAAAAATACATTTATTTTTTAATGTATACATGTACACTGATAGTCTGACAGAAAACTGTATGACTCGTTTGATATTATCAGTGGGACTTTTGCTGCTGCATCACTGATGACAGAGATTTTACATCAGATTTATTATTTCGTGACCTTCAGAGATATGCACGAGCTACTACTTTCATCTGTCAGGCTACTCCTATTATGAGACTTAACAAAATTCATCACTGAGAACAAAGATTCACAATTGTAAATGGAAGATCATATGAGAGGGTTTCAAGTGCCAGCAAAAGTTACTGGCGTGCCATGTTTCACACGAATGCCAGGGGTTGCCCACCCCTGCCCTAGGTCCTAGGGGATGAAGTTCTCTGAGTGGTGTCTGAACAAAGTGACGTACAGCACAGGGCTTTAGAGCAAATGCTATAATGACGGCAGCTCTGTGGCCCCTTAACAGGCCTAACACCTTGGAAAGGCTGTAGGGACTCACACATCACAGCTCAACCCACATCATAAACGCCAGAGGAGACCCTTTTTGCAAAGAGGCCCACATCCATCCAATCTCATAGGAAAGCAACACAGCATCAGGCCCTCTCTGTGTTGGGAGCCTTCAGTGGTGCCCACTCAAGCCACTGAAGTTAGCAAGCGACTCTCTGCCATCAGCGGGTCATTGTGCCGGCGGCAGCACCAACCTAGTAGCTGAACATCAGAGAAGAGCACAACATGAACCTAAAACCGCCCCCATCTGTGTTACACGTGGCGATGACAGCCTGTCCTACCAAATGTAGGCGGCGCAGCTTTGATTTCAGCTGCACGTTCTCCTCCTCAAGCTCGTATAGCTTATCGACCCGGGACCAAGCAACAGTCAGCTGCTCCTGGAGAAGGCCCTTCGTGTCCATTAATTATCTCCAACCTCAATTGGGCCCTCAAAAAGATACCTAATGATACTTCCACCTGTTCCTGGTCACTATTCCTCCCCATTTCTTAAAGCAACAATTTCTAATTTTATCACTGTTCC
>NW_005871501.1:782790-824581 GCF_000147115.1 Myotis lucifugus
GGTCCTGCCCTCCAGAGTCCTCCCAGCGCCACTCATGTCTTAGGCGGATCTAGAGTCTCCCCTGAATGCCCTCACAGTTTGTGAGCACTGATACTCGCGGATGTGTTTGTTTCTCTCAGGGAGCAGTTTTGCAAGGCTTGCCCCACTCATGAGAGCAGGCCGGTAGCTCCTGCTTATCCATCACCTGTTCATTTCCCTACATGGGTCAGAACCCCAGATTCTCGGTGGAGAGGAAACCATACACCTACCTCCAGTGGACACGATTCTGGTCAAAGCCTGGCAGCGGGAAGGGTTTGGTCACTGACTCTGGCTTCACCTGGCGGCCCCCTCCCTGCCGGTCCCCGGCCCTGCACTAGGTGCTCTCTGTCTCTGCCACATTCACTCTGCACAACAGCCCCCAGAGGGAGGCAGGGACAGTCCCTTCCTACACACGAAGAGGCTGACTTGGGTCAATTAAGGAATGAGCCCCAAGTCACAAAGCCAACCAGTGGTGAAGTTGGGCTTGAACTCAGGCTGGAGAGCTCCAGACTTGTCGCTTCACTGCCTTCAGCAGCCTGCACCCCATCCTTAAGGAGCCCGGACTAGTATCAGCGATGTGAGCCAGAGTACATGGAGGGGCTTCACGCAGGAAGAAGGTCCAACTCTTCCTCTTTGGCCACTGCCCCCAGCATTCGGATCTAGTGTTCCAGCCGGTTTACCCACCAGTACTCACCAGTATCACCATAATCCCAGGCCCTGAGTTCCATAGCACAGCCTGCCCCATTCATCCTTACAACCAACTCCTACCCAGCCTTCAAAACCCAGCCGGAATTGGCGTGAGCACTGTCCTCACTGATCCCTGGGCCCCGGCACATGGGCCTCGGAGAACAGTGTGACTCATTCTCTATGTGGCCTGGCCTCCACGGACCACTCTGTTTCTCTTGTAATTCATTTACTAATGCAAAGTGTAAGGCATTGCTAGTTTCAGAGAAAAATTATTAATCAATATGAGAAATGTTGCTGCTGTTATCCAGAGGCACACACCTTGAGAACACGAAAAAGGGGTTCCCATGGGAAGCCCTGCAAAAGCCCAGAAGCTCCCCAGTGCCAGGAGCGAGTCTTGCTTTGTGTTAGATCCCCTGCTCCTGGCGCAGGGCTTGGTGCCACACAGGCCTTCAGTCACTGCGTCTGCATGACTGAGCGAGGCTGCTTGGACAGGCCCGGAAAAGACATGGAGACAGGGGCTGAGCCCTGAAACCCACCCCATCCATGGGGCAGAGTGTCGGCTGAGATGTGGGGGCTGCCTTAGGTCCCCAGTGTGCAGGAGGCTGCGGAGGCCACAGCCTGGGGAAGCTTGCACATGACCTTCCGCAACCCTCCTACCTGTGAGGGAGGGTGCCCGTGCCCCACACCTGTCTGTGCTGCAGATTGATGCCCTTCATCACCAGCTGGGCCAGGGGGCCATTTCCAGGACAAAGCCAAGAGCTGGTCCCCACTGCCACCCCTCCTGGGCCGGGCTGCTAGGGCACAGCACCCAGGATGCCTTGTCCCCAGGGAGCAGAGCAGTGATCCACCAACATTCCTGCGCGAACAGCCACTCCCTGAGTAGGTGGGAGGAGCAAACATGCCTGGAAGAGAGGGTCCTGAACTCACTGCTCACGTGAGGCAGTTGGGTGCATGGTCAGAGCGTCAGTTACCCTGCCTGGGCCTTGGTCTCCATCCCCCCTCAGCCCTGACACCCTCCTCTGAACAGACCCATAACCTCGGGATCCGAGTAGGCTACACCATGGAGAGCTTCATATGGGACTTGCCCAAATACCAGGTGTTTTACCTCTTTCATTGTATAAACCTCACGGACTAGTACAGTTATCTCTGTTTTATAGATGAGGAAGCAGTCCTGGTAAGATTTAGCCATAGAAATTACAAGGAGTCTTAAAGAAAAAGATTAGTGAATAGAAGGTCATCATTGTGGCATGAAGGAGGAAGAGGAAAAGTCCTAGAAGAATCAGGGCCTTTCAACCACATTCCCAATCCTATTCCTTCCACTACCAGAGAGAGCCCAGGGGTCTGGCAGTCAGTCTGCGGTGCAGGGAGAGGGCCAGCTGGGGAGACATCGCAGCCCCTCTCCGCTCTTCCAGGACCCAAGTGCCCACCGGCCACCTACCCTGGTCAGCCTCACCTTCATGCGGGATGCATAGAACTCTACTATGTCTTTCTGCTTCTGCCTGAGGCCCATCGCCTCCATCTCCAGCCTCTCCACGCGGCTCGCCTTCTCCCTCAGGGAGTCCAGCTCAGGGACCGGGGCACAGGAAGCCTGGGCTCTGGCTGCCAGCTCCATATTCTGGGAGGTGGGCAAAGGCAGGGGACCTGGCTCAGGGAAAGGCCCAAGTCCCTGCAGGCCCAGGAGAAGCCAGGAGCGGCCAAGCTGGTCCATGTGCAGGCCCCTGTGTGTGGGCCCCACATGCTGTCACTGAAGCACATCATCCCCCAGCAGCTCCCAGGACAGCTGGCTCTCGGGCACCGCCACTTTGAGCGGGAAGGAGAGGTGTCCCAGGTCACATTCCTGGACCTGGGGCTCCGGTGACTGGTGCGTCCTAGCCCCCCACCCCCGGCCCACACGATAGGCCTCCTGCTCACATTGTGCCGGGCCTCCTGCAGCTCCAGCACCAGCTGGTACAACTGATTCCTGGTGTCTGCCAGTTGCTTTGTCTTCTCCTCCCTGGGGGCGATGAGAACACGTGGTGAGGGTTCCTCAGAAGCACCTGGAAAGCCCACCACCTGGAGACCAAAGTGGGGAAGGAGGGGGTCCTGGCTTCTAGGCGTGAGGAGGGCATCTACACGTGGGGCTGCAAAAACGCTCTGGAGTCCAAGGTGAGCTTTACGTTGTCACTGCTGCTCTCAGACTTCAGCACAGACCTGAGCTTTCCTCTGAGGGTGCAGACATGGAAGGAGCCCCCAGAGCCACTGCTCCCTCCACAGCCAGGCAGGCATGGAGACCCCCTGGCAGGGAGGTGAAGGCTGGCAGCTTCCCAGATACCGGGCATGGTGCCATCACCAGCTGCACGAAAGGGGCAACAGGCCCACCAGACGGGACGGGAGAGACACATCCTCCCTCCAGCCAAGAGCACCCACACTAGGCCCGAGGCTGAGCGGCAGGCTGCTGCTCTGAGTCTGCCATGTCTGGACTGGCAGGAGCCCTAAAGGTCCAGCAGAACCCTGCTGTGCAGGTCCGGGGAGGGAAGAGTGTGGGCTAGCCCAGGGCCCAACAGGGACCCAGCTCAAAGCAAAGCCCCGTCACTCCAGGGCACTGTGAGAGCTGCCCCGTTTGCTGCACTGCATGGCAGTGAACCACATGTGCGAGCAATGGGTGGTGACACACAGCACAAGAGCAGAAAGACCGGGGTCACTGGGGAACTCACAGCTCCTGCCTGACACCACGCAGGGTGGCCTTGGTGTCCACCAGCTCCATGGCCAGGTGCTGCGTGTCCTCGCTGGGGCGGCTGCTGGTGTTCCACTCCTGGGTCATGGTCACAAACAGCTACAGCAGGGCAGACAGAGGGGTCTCACCGGCGTGCTCCTGTGCCCGGCACAGTGCCCGCACTAGAAAGTGGTGAAGAATGACTAAAAGATGGAAGAAAGTAAAAGAGAAGATGGCAGCCGAGACTGCAAAGCCAGGAGGGAGGCAGGAGAAAGTGGGGGAGTTTTTAAGAAGCGAGAATATATTTAGTGAAACAGAAGGGCCGAGTGAATGGAGCAGGCCCCCCAAGCTCAACCTCTGTCCTCACACAGGTGTCTCAGGGGACTGTGCCCTGCAGGGAAAGTGCCCACATCCTGCCCCCGTGGAAATGGGCCAGGAGGACAGACAATGTGCAGCTTGAGAGGAAGTCAGGATGAGGAGCGTGGCCATAACTAGGCCCCAGACCAAGGCCCCTCCCCACCGTCCCCCAGGCTGTTGGGCCACCCACAAACACACCTCCCTGCAATGGTCTTGCTCAATTAAGACCCTCCTGAGGCGACAGGTCATGCTGCTAGAGAGGTACTCCACCTCCCCCAGGGCCATGTCTGGGACCTCCAACCACTGCAGGTCCAACAGGCTCTCCTGGTGGCGGGTCACCTGAGGGCACACAAGGGTAAGGTGCTGCGGAGGCCGGGCAGGGAGCAGCGGAGGGTCCCTGAGAGCACCCACTTCCCAAGGCCACGCCCCCTGGGACCTAGGCCCACTCTCCCACAGCTGACCCACCTCACTGACATTATTAACCCGCAGCCACCAAGTTCCTGTGGGGGGCGGGCAGGCTCCTCAGCAAGTGCAGCCACACTCTGCAGCGGAGCCCTTTCCTCACACACCACTGCTGCTGTCACACTAGCTCAAGGAGGACACTGACTTCCCACCAGACAGCACTCCACCCAGTGTGGGAGCTCCCTCAACTGTCCCAGGGATTCCAGTCGCGTCCATCCATGTGTCACACAAAGAGGGTAAGCCTTGGGAGGGGAGGGTCAGGAGGGATAGCATCTTATTCTTCAAATAAAATCTAACGTGAAGATGTCAAAATATTAGAGCGCTTATGTCAGAAGGTTGAGAAACATGACAATCTTATTTTTTGAGGAAACATTTCATAACCTGAAATACTTCTCAGGTGAGCCTGGATCTCATCCCCACAGGCCACACAGGACCACCTGGTTCCCCCTTTCTGCGGGTGTGAGCGCAGGCCCACGGCCTCATCCTCACTGGGCAGCCTCTCCTCCAACTGCCGACATCACCTCCTTCAACCCAGGGACATGCCCTTGATGGGGAATCAAACCTGCGACCCTTTGGTGGGCAGTCCAACACTCTAACCACTGAGTCAAACCATCTAGAGCCTGGACCCACAGCCTAGCCCCCTGGCAGGAGCAGGTGAACTCATCTCAGTCCAGGGCTGGAAGCGCCAGGGGGTCCTGCACCTGGTGCATGGGCTCCAGAGTAGGAAACCCCTCAGGCCTCCAGGCCAGGACCCCTGCCCCAGTTTGAAAACCTGTGAAGACCCCTGAGTCCCAGGACTGCCAGGGCCCAGGCGGGTGGGGTCTGTGGAGACCCCAGGGTGGCGGGAGAGGAGCCAGGGCACCCGCAATGGGACAGGGAGGCAGGTGTACTCACCCCTGCCACCAACGGGCTCTGCAGAAAGAGCTCCATGAGCTCTCGGACAGTAACGTCCATCCTGAGGCTGTGTCCACCGTCCATCGCTATGCACACAGGCTCTGGGCCCACCGTCTCTGTGCCCACCAGCTCTGTGCCAAGCAGTGCCAACGGCTACTTGCCCCACATTCCAAATGGCTCCTCACCCCACATTCTAAACTGCTATTTGCACCACATTCTAAACTGCTATTTGCTCCACATTCGAAAAAGGCTCTTTGCCCCAAATTCTAAACGGCTCTTGAGCCTGTATTCCTAACTGCTCTGGGCCCCGTATTCCAAAGGGCTCTAGCAGGGAACACAGCTGTGTCAGGGGCTGTGGCAGCTCCCTGTCAATGCTAAGTGCTTTGGAATACACAAAAATGATGACACACTCCCTATGAAATTTAAAATCTTTCTGGGCACATGAAATATGAGGAAATATAAAAGGTCTATGTCTACATCCTATGTACTTATAAATGTAAATTAACCACTTCAACATAATTTTGCCAATCTCCATTTTTAATTATTTTTTCCACCAGCCAAATTGCAGAAATTTGATCAGTTCCTTTGAAGTAACCATTCATTTTATTTTGTTAAGTCTGACCTAGTAGCTCAGCTTGGGAGTTCTCTTGACCATCACAGTAAACGGAGACCCTCCAGTTAGTAGTTCATACATTACAACACCTAAACCCACCAGTCAGCTGCCTACAAAAGGATTTGATAGAATATTAACTAGTAAGTCGTTTAGAGGAAAGAAAAATGAACAAAATAAAGCTGCATATTTGGGAAATATTTGAACAAAAAGAGCCTGTGCATAGCTTTCTGTGCAAGGAGCATTAAACCAGCACATGCAAGAAAGACATTTAGAGAACAGATATGCAGGTATGTCAGAACAAATTTAAACACCTAGGCTGTCAATCAATGAACTAAAAGTGTTTAATTATTTTCTAAACTAGTAATGGTTTTATTTTGGTTAACTAAAAAATTTATTTTGATTTAAAATAAATTTAATTTTTTTAAGTAAATGAAATCTTTGGACTTATGATAGAGGGGGGACAAAGTACCAATCAGCATTTTTAGTGACTATCCAGCTCCAATAAATATTACAAATTCCTTAAAGTCCACGCACGCTCGATGCTGCACAAGCCCACCTACAGGTGTTATTTTTTCATAAAGCACCTAAATCAATTCCTCTTATAGAACCTCCCAAAAATCTAATAGCCTTCATTTGTGGGAAGCATGATGAGATTTAAAATAATGCAAAACAAAATGTGATCTAAATGGGAAACAAATTTATAAATGTAGTTACCTGAACTGAGAACACAGCAAATTACACATACCTTAGAGATTCTTGATATATGGAAAATTACTTCCATTATGATTATGCAAATCAGGATTTGAATAATGGTTGCCAATATGAGCTTATGCCAATGAGATATTAACTGGATGCTAAAATTTTAAACTCTCTGCTTCCAAATTTCAGGGCCAAGGTTTCAGAGAAATGCAGCAAAATTTATGGGACTAGAACTGTTTTAAAGAAAACACATAACAGTGACATAGAAAACAGGGTCAGGCAGACTGAAACCACAAGAGTGCGTGCAAGCCAGGCACAGTGATGAGCACATTGCACACATTATCGCTCATTCAATCAACTCAAAGGCCTCAAGGTGTCCCATCTACTCTCAATGACTTAGCTGAACTTTGGACCTCAGGGATGCAGAAATTCTAGGAGGAATATAAGGTTTTCTTTCCTGAAACCCGGTTCCATGCCCTGGCTGCTGTGGCTCAATGTTGGCTGGAGCATCATTCCATACACTGAAAGGTTGTGGGTCCAGGCCATATACTTAGGTTGTGGGTTCAATCCCCAGTCAGGCTGAATATGGGAGGCAACCAATCAATGTTTCTCTCTTACCTAAATGATTCATTCTCATTCTCTCTCTCTCTCTCTCTCTCTCTCTCTCTCTCTCTCTCAATCTCTGTCTCTCTATCTCCCCCCGCCCCTCTCTAAAATCAGGTTAGGATGAAAAGAAAATTGGTTCTATTAGATCTTAGAAAACTTAGAAAGTAATTTTCAAATTTTAATAGTTATAAATTCCTACCAAAATTCCCAATAGTTTCAGAGAATACCTTGACTCAAACTAAACCAACAATTCAATTATTTTATTTATACAAGCAGTTTTACTGCCATCTGAGTCAGACTCTCAGAATGTTCTGCTATTGGATTGGAAATCAATAGATAGAGCTCTACAATCAGATTCCTAGTTGTGAAAAGTTGAATAATAGTCTTTAAACATATGATGAGTCATTAGCAAACATCTCTACACTTAAGATATGTGGACTGTACATGTGGGATTTTGCAAGGGAATGAGGAAGAGGGGAAGGTGAGAAACAAAAAATAGTCAGAATCCCTTACTTGGAGAAAGTTATTAATAAAGCAAAAGTGTTCACAACTGGACAGCCCTAACCGGTTTGGCTTAGTGGATAAAAAGTCAGCCTGCAGAATGAAGGATCCTTCCTGGGTTCGATTCCAGTCAAGTGCATGTACCTTGGATGCAGGCTCGATCCCCTGTAGGGGACGTGCAGGAGGCAGCTGGTTGATGTTTCTCTCTCATCGATGTTTCTAACTCTCTGTCCCTTTCCCTTCCTCTTTGTAATATCCATAAAAAATATATATTTTAAAAAAGATAAAGAACTGGACAGGTGTGTACCCTTTCATTCATGAAATAAAAATATGTGACCTAGATTTTATAACATAATTACTTAGAAAGCCTCTTCCCAGCCTTCATTTTGCAAATACAAAGAAAGTGGGAAGGAAAAAATTGAGCTCTTTAGAGCAGTGGTCGCCAACCTTTCGGACCTCACGGACCACCAATGGTCTGCGGGCCACCGGTTGGCGACTGCTGCTTTAGAGGGCTTAGGAAAACAGAGACTATCTTGGATTTTCTTTCTCCAAGGAGTGTTACAATGATTATTTCTGTGGGAGAGATAATCAACAAAGTCTCCAGTATGTCTACAAAGTTAAAAGCACAATTGGAAATAAAAAATAGGAAAGATTCCCTTTTCAATGCTCTCTTAGAAAGCATATATCAACCTAAGGTGACACAGCCAACTATATATCCCATGTATTTTTCTAACAAATATCAATAATGCCAGCGCTGTCCAAAATCATCAAGCGCGACTCACACAGGAGCAGTGGACAGTCTGCGCATTCAGTGACACCTCTGCACTGTGCTGTGGCTCAGCTGATTCCTAAAACAGCAGGTCCCATGCAACAGAAAATGAATGATTTTGGTTTTATATAGAGTTACCACTGGTGCTTTGCTCAAGATACAAATCCTTTTCATGCAAATTACGTAAAAATTATTATATGAAGAATTAGTTGCTTTTGAAGTTCCCTTTAACAAAGAGTTACTCTATAAAACAATAGATGATCCTCAGCAGTAAACCTTGAAAAAAGGGAAATCCAGAATGTCCTAACCTTTCTATTATCTTTTCCCTCCACAACCCTAGATACCATAATGTGTTCATGTATACAAAGCAAAGGAGAGAAAAAGTAAAGATAAGGCAACACCAGAAAGAGGACTCTGTTGGAAACTCTACCTAAGTTATTAGCTAGGATTCTTATTATACAGTTTATAGTGATATATAAAGATGTGTCAAAAATAGAACATACCTTGTCATGTCTTGAATCTCCCCCTCTGACAGTATCTGGTGCCACGTGTTCAATAGTGCCACAGAACAAACACAACAAATCGAGGAGGTATGACAGGCGACAGTTTTTGGTGGGAGGCAGGAAATTTTGTAGGTCATATTTTACGAACTGCTAGAGGCCTGAGCCGAGCCTGCACCCTCTCGCAGTCTGGGGCTCCCTGTGGGCAGTCGGACATCCTTAGCTCTGCTGCAAAGGCAGGCTCCTGCCACTGCCACTGCCCCTGCACTCGCCAGCTATGAGCCCAGCTTCTGGCTGAGCTGCTCCCCCTGTGGGAGCCCACTGACCACCAGAGGGCAGCTCCTGCGTTGAGCATTTGCCCCCTGGTGGTCAGTGCGTGTCACAGTGTCATAGCTTGATCTTTCTGCCATTAGGTTGATTTGCATATTAGCCTTTTATTAGATAGGATGATATAAAAAGGCTAGGATAACATAGGTAAATTCTATTGTGATTACGGTTTATTGTAGCACCTAAAAAGAAATAAATGAAACACAGACCATATTTTATTTTTACTTATATATGTATATATCATAATTAAGTAGTTTTAATATATTTATTAGCATCGACCTATGACACCAGGAGGTCACAGTTTGATTACAATCAGGGCACATCTAAATATCCTTTTTTTTAGGAAAATATTTATTGCTGAGAGCATTACAGATGCCCCCCTTTGCCCTCCAGGGCCCCCATCTACCCAGATCCCACCCCACTCCAGGCATTCACCACCCTATTGTCTGTGTCCATAGGTAATGCATATATGCATATAAGATTTTCCTTAATATCTTCCCATACCCCTCTCACTCCTTTCCTCTGAGATTTGTCAGTCTGTTCTGTTTCCATGCCTCTGATTCTATTTTATTCATCAGTTTATTTTGTTCATTAGATTTCTTGTTCATTTATTTTGATTTTTAAATTCAGTTGCTGATAGATATGTATTTATTGCCATTTTGTTGTTCATATTTTTTTATCTTTTTTCCTTCTGCCTCTTCTTCTTAAAGAATACCCTTCAACATTTCATGTAATGCTGGCTTGGTGGAGATAAACTCCTTTAGCTTTTTCTTGTCTGTGCAGCTCTTTATCTGACGTTCAATTCTCAATGATAGCTTTGCTGGGTAGAGTAGTCTTGGTTATAGGTTCTTGCTATTCATCACTTTCATTATTTCTTGCTACTCTCTTCTGGCCTGCAAAGTTTCTGTTGAGAATTCAGCTGACAGTCATAGGAGTGCTCCCTTGTAGGTAACTAATTGCTTTTCTCTTGCTTTTTCTTTAACGCTTGGCATTTTAGTTATGATGTGGACCTCTTTGGATTCATCTTGTTTGGGACTTACTGTGTTTCCTGAACTTGTAAGACTCTTTCTTTCACCATGTGGGGGAAGTTTTCTGTCATTATTTATTCAAATAGGTTTTCAAGATCTTGCTCTCTCTTTCTTCTCCTTCTAGCACCCCCATAATGGGAATGTTGGTACACTGGAAGTTGTCCCAGAGGCTCCTTGCATTATCTTCATACCTTTTTATTCTTTTCCCTTTTGTTTTTCTTATTAGGTGTCCTTTGCTTTCTCATATTCCAAATCATTTATTTGATTCTCAGAATCCTCTACTCTACTGTTGAATTCCTGTAAATTATTCTTTATTTCACTTAGTATATGCTTAATTTCTGACTGGTCCTATTTTTACATCTTTGGCATTCTCACCAAGATCCTTGAAAGTCTTACTAAGACCCTTGAATCTCTCATTAATTCCTTTGAAGCTCTCATTAAGTCCCTTGAAACTCTCGTGAAGATCCTTGAGTAACCTTAGAACCATTGTTTTGAACACTGTCTCCAGTAGTTTGCTTACTTCCATTTCTTTCATTTGTGACATGTTTCATTGTCTCTGCATTTTGGCAGCTTCCCTGTATCTGTATTTGTTTCTATGTATTAGGTAAAACTACTATGTCTCCTGGAATTGGTAGAGAGAACTTGTGTATTAGGTTTCCTGTAGGGCCTAGTGGCTCAGAATCCCCAGTCACCTGAGCAGGGCCCTCTAGGTATGTTCCTGTGTGTGCTGTGTGCTGTGCACAGTCTTGTTGTAGTTGAGACTTGACTGCTGTTGGCATCACTGGGAGGAACTGATTTCCAGGCTGATGGGCTGTGAGGACCAGTTGCATCCAAAATGGAAGAGCTGCTGTGCAGGAGACACCCATATGGAACAGGACTTGTTTCAGTGGGGCTTTGGTGCTCACTGAGTCAGCTCCTTGAGTGTGTTGCTTGTGGATGTGCAGAGCTGTAATCTGTTATGATATGAAGCTGTCCACCAGTTTCATTGGCTTTGGGGCCTCCAAGAGGTGTAAAGTCAGCCACTGCCTGGGGCCACCTAGCAGGAGCTAGAGAGAGATCTGCAGATGGCTGCTATTTGTTTTGGGCTAGGAAGTGCCCAGGTAAGACCCAGCTGTGAAGCAAAACAGGCTGGTGCTAGTGCAGAGTCTTGGGCCTTTTATTGATAGGTTTGATGCCAGCTGCTGCTTGTTTGAGATTTTAGTAAAGACTAAAGCCTGAGCCAAGATAGGCCACTAATATGGAAAATTGGCTACAAACAGCTTGGGTAGGGCTGCCAATTGGATGGAGTGTTGTCTCAGGGAATAACCAGTGTGGAGAAAACAGTGAGAGCCACGCTGACGGAAAGTCTGATATGGCTGCCAGTCAGGTTTGTGACTGGGGAGGTCCCAGCACAGGAACAATGAACCTTGCGAGCACACACTTGACAATCATGCTGGCAAGGTACTCTCAGGGATCCTTCTTTTCAACAAAATTAGATGTTTATGTTGAAAGAGTCAGTACTTTAAAAATTAATTCATAAGTCGGGCCAGTGTCGCTCAGTGGTTGAACATTGAACTATGAACCAGGAGGTCACAGTTCAATTCCAGTCAGGGCACAACCCCAGCGTTTCTGGCTCATTTCCCAATAGGGGGCATGCAGGAGGCAACCCATCAGTTATTCTTTCTCATCATTGATGTCTATCTCTCTCTCTCCCTCTCCCTTTCTCTCTGAAGTTAACAAAAACATATTAAAAATTAACACATAGATATGCATATGATAGTGTGTACACTACCACAGGGCATAATCTTTGCAAACCTGTCTGAGTGTACAGTATTGATGCACAACAGCACAGACTGGTGAATGAAGCACAGAGCAATCTGCCATAGCACTCAAACCTCCCGTGTAAGTACACCCTCTCATCTCCTACAAGGTGGTGTGCTTTGATCAGCAGCCATCTGGTTCCCTGGAAAAACAGCACTGTTAGAAGTGTTCAAATGCATCTCTGTCCGTAACGCTGCACAAGGATGCATATCTAACAGCACTCATTCTGAACTGCAGGCTGAGACTGGAGGAGGAGGAGGGAGAAGTAGGATGGCTTGGATGGATGTCAACAGTCCAGTCAGGAAGTGAGACCTAGACCTGGAGGAACACAGCTGTGCCAGACAACTAGCAGGTATAACCAGCCACATGGACACTGGATGAGAAAGATTTAAACATTGGGGAACAAAAGCCAGAAAAAGAAACTGGGGGGAGAGCAGGTTAGTGGGGGCTAGTTAAATTGTGGGTGCAGGTGAGCTCAACAGGTTAGACTGTAAACACTAAATGCTAGAAGACCCCAGAGAAAGGCACCTATGGGTAGGACGGGACGATGACTTCACAGAGGCCAGATCCTATAGACTTGGAATATTCTTTAGTCAACACATAAATGTAACCTGTAAACTCCCCATTCGAGCCCCTTTTAAAGATAAACCTGAAGAGGCACTATATTTTGTTCAAATATAACTTTAAAAAGAAATTAGAATTCTTTAGATATCAAGAAAAACTCATGCATAACAGCCACTCAAGTTGGATGTTTTAAACAAGTGAATGGGATTATTTAATTATATCAAATTTTCTCAAATTTTAAATTTAATTGATGTCTTCAAAATAAAACTTAATATAGCATTTAAAAATAGCAATACCGTTCATGTTACTGAGGTTATTTAAGCACTTACATTCATTCGATGGGATTTTAACACAAATCAGCAGAGACCTGGTTTTATTTTTAAGTGACTCAAGCGCCATTCAGTGACTGACGCCAAGGGCTTCATGCTCCTCTCATCCCGGGAGGACCTTCCTGGCCCCACAGAACTGGGGTTCCCTGGGCGCAGTGTCCTGAGAGCTCCTAGCTGGACACAGGCTTCAGGGGCTGCCATGGGCTGAGGCCCCGCAATGGTTTCCCTGGAACTATCATTGCTGGTGCCCTTCACGCCACCAGTGAAGGTGAAGTGAGAAGTGGCCATAACCTCAGGCCCACGGCTGTCCCCGCATCTCCCTGCAATCCTGTCCCGGCCAGAACCACGTGGCTGTGGGGGGGGGGGGTCCCAGTCTGACACAGGAGGTGGGGGTGGGGGGGGCACTGGGAAACTCTGGATCCACAGGGGCACAAGGAAGGCCCGGGCTCCGTCACACTCTGCAGGGAGCAGCGGGCCTGGCGAGGTGAGGATGGAGGGAACCCCGACCTCAGAAGGCGGCTCCCTACGCAGCTGGTGCCTGCAGAGCGGGGGTCCCGCCGGGAGGACCTCGCCAGGCCTGCCCTGTCCTGGCCTGGCCTGGCCTCCTCCTGGGGGAGGGAATGGACCACCTGCAATGGGCGCTGCTCCACCACGGGGCTGGCCTAGGAGGCCCCAGCAGGGACTCCTCACCGCGGGCTTAGCTGCTCCAGGGCCCCACCTGCCGCCCTCCTTGCTCCATCCCAAGGGCCCCTTGCCTGCCTCGCGCTTCCTGAGGCCATGAGCACTGGAAAGCCAGGATCTTCCAGAGGCAGGGACTCTAACTTCCACCAGGGGCAGGACTTCCTGGGGAGAGCAGGGAGCAGGGAGGGGCGGGACTTCCTGGTGGAGGTCAGGGAGCAGCGAGGGGCGGGATGACGCCCCCTTCTGGCCAGAGGGCAGCAACCCCGGAAATGCGGTCACAGTGAGTCTCCTCTCAGAAGCCTGGTCCACTGCTGTGGTGAGATCAGAGCTAGGCTCTCACTTCAAGTCTGGCGGATCTGGCTTCTCCTATGGTCACTGGCACTTAGGGCATGTTAAGTGCATATTTGAGCAAAGATCAATTTAAATCAGGCAGCATGCAATCTAGTAGATAAAAAGGAGTTCTGTGAAGCTGTACAAAATGAAACATTTTTATAGCCAGAATAGAATGGGGAAAGAATGTTATAGTAAGCAGAAAAGTAGAGTGCTGGAGGCAGTTACTTTCCTCTAGTCTAGGGGGTGGTGCGGGTCTATCTAGTGCTGATCAGGTGATTTCTGATTGACTGGTTTAAGAGTACATTTCTGGTTAAGTCTTGCCTTTGGTGATGTGGGACTTAGTAAAAGCAACTCCATTTTTGGCCTGTTGTCTTGTTTTTAACAATTCCCCTCCTTCTGATCAGATTATCAGCCACACAGAGAGATGTGGTCAATATTTGAGGCATTGGCATTATTCGTGCTACTGATTTGGAGTCCTCCATTATTTTTTTTGCTGAGTCTGTGGGGTATTCACAGGTAATGCTGTCGGGTTCACATTTTTAAGTCAGTCATTCTCCTTGCTCTTTTTTTGATGTTCTAATCTTAGGGAGATCATCTTCTTGGTGGTTACTGGCTGTGAACATGCGTTTACAACTTTTGAGGTACCAAGGAGACTAATGATTATAAGCATGACTAGAGGTCAAGTGCACGAATTTGTACACATAAAGGGTCCAGCCTGCCTACCCTGATTGGGGCCATCTCAATGGGCCAGGGGGAGGGGATGAGAGAGTTTGGCCGGCTGGCTCCGTCCCCTGGGTCAAACTCCCAGTAGAGGGGCCAATTTGCATATTAGCCTTTTATTATATTGGATAATTCTCAATGTCTGAAATTCATTTCAGAGCCAAACCAATTAGGATAAAGTAAGTTTTAAAAAGACCCAGTTTTAAGGAGTGACTTTCTTAAGCCAACTGGCTTCTTCTTATGTAGCTGAGTCTCAACTTCCTCAGAAGTGGCAATCCAACATATGAGGTTACCTTTCTTGCTCACGCATTTTGTAATAGAGATAACATGAGCTTATTTGACTTTTAGTAAACCTAGGTGGAATAAAGTATTATATTTAATTCTAATAACTCTAAAGACATGCCTGCTTTATTTAAACTAACAAACTTAAACTAGAAGTTTATCTTAGATCAAGTGACCTTGACAAACATTTGGTAAGACTCAAAGTCTTTGCTTTTTAGGTCGAATAAAGGTTAAACATTTAAAACAAAATAAATAAAACCTTTTATAATCTATTATTAAGAGCAGACCAATAGTCCAGGAACACTTTGTTCTCCTAGCTGATGAAAACAGTAGACTTACGTAAAACAAAAACTTAATTTTCTTTCATTATGTGTTTTTAGTAGTCTCTATATTTTTGATGGTATATACTTGATCTCAATAGAGCTCTTTAAAAATGAATTTGGCTATACCATTCAGAGAAAGAAAAAAATGACCCATGTTTAACATATAAGTATGCATAGACATGCAAAAATATATAGACCAATGCTACCAGAGATCTTGTAGCTTTCATTTTAAAATCTTAACTATGAGACAGGTACAACAATGCACAACTCACTAGTTAAAAAAGAACAGTTGGATCAAAACTGTGTTTCTGGCAGATGGGTAAGTTAAGGTTACTTGGTCAAGTGACAGATGGCTGAAGCTTTTTGCTAATATTTGTGAAGGAGATTTTTAAGGTTTTTGTTTGTTCTTGACACATATAGCAGGTCGCCGCATAATGTTTTGTTTAACACTAAACATTTTGTTATAACACTAATGAATTGCCCCAGGGATTTAACTCGTTTTTTTATATATATATCAATAAGGCTGTGGTAAAATTGTAATTATTATGCATCATTTTGCTGCAGTTCCAAGAACCTATTGACATTGTTAAGTGAGGACTTAATATAATTTTATAAAGGCTGTGGACAAGATTTTCAAGAAGAGTGCCTTTATAAGAATCTATATTTTTAAAAGCCTCTTTCCCACTTCTATTTACCTCCATCTCCTTTGATTGTGGGCAGTGTTTTACTTACCTTTGGGGTGTTTACATCATAAATAAGCTCTTCCTAAAATTGTTCATGTTTCTATTTCATAATCCATTAATTTTATTATCTGCAAGTATAGATTTTTCATTGCATTCTAAAAAAAATTACTTTCTGACTAAAATGACAGATATTCCATGATTATAGTAAATTCCCTTCATGTTCTATAATATATCAGAAACACTCTACATACTAGCAAGTACTAAAACATTATTGTTTGCAAAAGGCAGAGCTAGTCTCCTTTCAGCCTCTGATCATAGCTTGCCCATCCATCAGTTAGTACATCATCTTGTTTTATATGTGTCTCTATTTAAAGACATTTTATTGTGACTGGCTTTTTTCACCTAGCATAACATTTTGAAGTTTTATGTATGCTATATTCTAGTGTGTGGGTATACCACATGTTGTTTACCCATTTATCAGTTGATGAGTATTTCGGTTGTTTCTGTTTTGAGGCTCTTATGAATAACGCCGCTGTGAACATTGTGTACAAGTTTTTAGTGTGAACATGTTTCCATTTCTTTTGGGTATGTACCTAGACGTGGAACTTCTGGGCCATCGGGTGACTCTCGTTTTCCGACGTGGCCCCGCTATTTTACATTTTCACCAGCAATGTATGAGGGGTCTGATTTTTAAACATTCTCATGAATGTTTTTTATTTTATTATTTTTTTAATCTTTAATTTCTTTATTGGTTAAGGTATTACAAATGTGTCCTCATCCCCCCAATAACCCCCAACCTCCCCACCCACTCATGTTCTCATCCCCCTGTTGTCCATGTCCATTGGTTTGGCTTATGATGCATGCATACAAGTCCTTTGATTGATCTCTTCCCCTTACCCCCACACTTCCCCTACTTTCCCTCTGGGGATTGATAGTCTGATCACTGTTTCTCTCTCTTTGGAGCTATCCCTGTTCATCAGTCTATGTTGTTCTCTATATTCCACAAAGGAGTGAGATCATGTGGTATTTATCTTTCTCTGACTGGCTAATTTCACTTAGCAAAATGCTCTCCAGTTCCATCCATGCTGTTGCAAATGGCAAGAATTCCTTCTTTTTTACCGCAGTGTAGTATTCCATTGTGTAGATGTACCACAGTTGTGTTTATTTTTTACTGCATTTCTGGGAAATGTCCCCCCCACCACCCCCCATAGGCATTTCCCTGGAGGCACCTCCCTACAGAAAGCAGATTAGTGACTGCCTGGGGTTAGGGTGGGAGGACAGGGCGGGGCACTGGGAAAGGGAGGCAACTGTTAATGGGTATGGGTTTAAAGTCCTACAATTGGCTCCTCTTTGAGAGGGCGTGGCTAGGCCCTAGGGGGCATGGCTGGACTCTAGGGCGGACCCAGCCAGCTTAAAACCCTGCTGAGGGGCGGCTGCCCACACTGTGGTGGCTGTTAAGCGTGGAGGCATGGAGTAATGCGCTTGCCTCTGCGGAGTGGGCTCTTCGCTGGGATGTCGGTGTCATCAGGAGTGTCAGGGCCCAGCTGAGAGGGCAGCGGCCAAGGGCAATCAGTGTCAACAGGGGTGCCAGGGCCCAGCTGAGACGACAGCCACCGAGGGCAAGCCAGCTCTGGCAAAAAAGCACCTCGATGCAGACACGGAAGCGCAGTGCTGTGCGGGGAGTGGAGGAATCTCGAGCCCCATGCCGCCCCCGTACTGCTCGCTGCAGGACCTGCCGGTGGAGATGCTAGTGAAAATCTTCGCCTTGCTCCTGGGCACCAACCTGCCCAGCCTGGCCCAGGCCTGCACCAAATTCCACCACATCCTGCACACCTACAACATCTGGAGACGGCCCTGCCGGGAAGAGTATGGCGTTCGTGAAATCCTGCAGAACCTGAAGATGATCAGTATGTCTTATGGAGAAGTCTATGCGAAGCTGCTCCATCCATACAGAAACATTTGGGGATTGTGGCAGCTAGATAAAGACTATGGAACACTGCTGAATGTAGTGGTAGATGGCTTATGCATTACTGGTGGGACGTGCAGACCTTCCCATAACACCCATGTGGATGACCCAATGTAATTCAAGCCCTCCTTTAGAATTCGCCTGACAGAGAGAAAATCAGCCACGCTGGAGTACTTGGACGACTTCTACAGCTTTTCCCACAGCCGCCACCTGCAGATTCGGAAGGACAGGTTCAGCATCCTGTGGATCCAAAGAGACCACCGAATGGGTTTACCACCGCACATTAGGAGAGAATGGGGGCTGGAGCTGGTGCGGGAGGACAGACAGCAGTATGACTGGGTGACCTACTGCCGCCTCTACCTCCCGCCACGCCACCCGGGAACCTCATCAGGCCAGGCCTCTTCCAATTCAAAGACGAGAGCTTCAGACCAAAGAAGATTGCCATACTCAGCTTCCATGGGAAGTATGCCAGGGTCACCGAGATCAGGGGAGGGTTAATCTGGACGTTTGAGATCCACCTCAGGCGCCGCATCCAGCTGCGAGATGGCCAGATCTTCCGCAACTTCAACGAGCTCTCCCCCGTGGTCCGGGAGATTGACGAGCAGGTGATCTGGGAGCAGCAGCAGCAAGAAGACGGGACTGAGGAAAGCCAGGGCCATGGCTGGCAGAGCCCTGCCCAGCCCAGCGTCGGGGAGTCCGGGGCTGCAGCTTCGGAGGAGCAGCAAGCTCCGTTTGTTCTGCCCGTGGGCGTGAGCTCAAGAGACCAGAGCTACCCCCGAACCTGCAGGATGTGTTTCTATGGCGTGCACAATGTTATCTTAAGTGGCTTCCACAACCTCATGCGCCTCCCTGGAGTCGTCATCCTGTTCGATGAGAACCACCTCGGGTTCATCTCGCTGGAGGAGAAATACTTCATCCTGCTTGGCAGAGTCCAGAACACCTTCCAGAATGTGGAGGCGCCATCCCCGCAGGCCTTCCTGGAGATGCTCTCGAACATTCAGTCCAGACACCCTGTGATGAGCAGCTTCCATGCACTTTGAAGATTTGGCCTTCTGACCAGGTTACCCACCTTTGTTTGTTTTTTAAATCCTCACCCAAGGATATTTTCCCATTGATGTTTAGAGAGAGTGGGGGAGAGAGGGAAAGACAGAAATAATCCATGTGAAAGAAACACATCAGTTGTTTGCCTCCTGCC
Organism: Myotis lucifugus; assembly: GCF_000147115.1. Taxonomy (NCBI): domain Eukaryota; kingdom Metazoa; phylum Chordata; class Mammalia; order Chiroptera; family Vespertilionidae; genus Myotis; species Myotis lucifugus. The sequence continues at coordinate 801,820 of NW_005871501.1, forward strand.
CAAGCCGGGACCTGGTCCAGGCTGGGTATGAGCCAGCAACTGAGGTAGAAATAAACCTTAGACCAGTGGTCTCAACCTTCCTAATGCCGCGACCCTTTAATACAGTTCCTCATGTTGTGGCGACCCCCAATTTCATTGTTACCAGTTGAACATAATTAAAGCATAGTGATGAATCACAAAAACAATATGTGTTTTCCCATGGTCTTAGGTCTTCCCATCCACAGGTCCAGGCTCTATCCACTGAGCCAAACCATCTAGGGCTGAGCATGTCCTTTTACAAAGAAAGAAAGAAAAAGGAAATAGCCTAAAGTTAGATAGTGGTAATTGTTAGATTGTACAACTCTGAATATAATATAAACCACTGAATTGTACATTTTATTTTATGTTTTTAACTAAATCTTTATTGTTCAGATTATTACAGTTGTTCCTCTTTTTTCCCCAAATAGCTCCCCTCCTCCCAGTTCCCACCCCACCCTCTGCCCTTACCTCTCTTTCCCACTGTCCTCATCCATAGGTGTATGATTTTGTCCATTCTCTTCCTGCACCCCCACACCGCTTTCCCCCTGAGAATAGTCAGTCCACTCCCTTTCTATGCCCCTGATTCTATTATATTCACCAGTTTATTCTGTTCATCAGATTATTTATTCACTTGATTTTTAGATTCACTTGTTGATAGATGTGTATTTGTTGTTCATAATTTGTATCTTTACCTTTTTCTCCTTCCTCTTCTTAAAGGATACCTTTCAGCATTTCATATAGTACTGGTTTGGTGGTGATGAACTCCTTTAGCTTTTTCTTATCTGTGAAGCTCTTTATCTGACCTTCAATTCTGAATGATAGCTTTGCTGGGTAAAATAAACTTGGTTACTAATGGCCCAGTGTTCCATCCCAGGTTCTTGGTATTCATCACTTTGAATATTTCTGGCCACTTCCTTCTGGCCTTCATAGTTTCTGTTGAGAAATCAGCTGACAGTCCTATGGTTACTCCCTTGTAAGTAACTGACTGTTTTCCTCTTGCTGCTTTTAACACCTTTTATACAGCTCACGAGCTTTCTCGTGTTTCACGCGCCATCTGTTAAGGACCGCTCATGAGTTTTCTCGTTTTTCACGTGCCATCTGTTATAGACCTTAGATGTCAACACACTGTCTTGTCCACATCGAATGAAGCGATCTCATTGGTGGAAACCGTACAAGTCAATCTACGAAAAACTATATAATTGCACGAACACATAAAGCATTGCAGTTACATTGTATTTTGGTCATTCTGTCTGTTCAGAATGGTTTACATATTTTTAAATGGGTTTACTATTTTAACCAATAGGAGGGCAGAGCTGCATCTAACACATATGTTTGAATTTCACTCATTCCTCAATGACTCAAGTGACTTCTTTGCCATATGGAACTATTGGTTTTGAATACTGGAAGCAAAGTTGTTTTTCTCAATTTTTATCTTATGTACAATTGAAATAAACTGGTACCATATTAACACAGGTTTAATCTGCATTGCTTACATTGCCCATCACTCTCTTTAAGTCTAAGCATTCAATAATACATTAAGTGAATTCTAGGTTTGTAGTACTTGTCATCTTCCCTGGTGTAAATATTCTCATCATCATCAGTGTCAAACTGCTAAAATGATAGCACTGAACATGGACATGATAAGATATTTCAGTAGAACATCATATATTTTATTTCCAACATACTGATACAGTAGCAACAAATATGCTCAAGACAAGACCTTTCATAATTACAGAGTAAAATAATTGGGACGTGGCAAGTTTTATACATTACTAAAAGTTTGTTTAAGTACAATTGATTTAACTGTAAATTTTTTTAAACATTCACTTTTGGTGGTTCCATACATGCCTGCATCCCTGAACCCAACTTCCTCCTGCCCTCCTCAGTGCTTCTTCCTCCGCATATGGAATAACTGCTGCAAGGACATATTCCACCTTTGTAATCAGTTATTTGAAATATTCTCCCCAATAAAGAGAGAATATACAAATTGACTGTCACACCGTCACAGAGATGGCTGCACCCACAGTGGAGGCCATGTTCTGTAATGAGCCTTAACAAGCAATCAGCAGGAACTTGAAGCTGCATGGCATCTGGCCGGGGCAGGGACCTGAGGTTGTGCCCCTGACCCAGTGGGGCTTGACAGGGGACCTCAGGCTGCACCCCCTGCCCCAGCGCCAGGCTGGGGGACCTCAGGCTGTGCCCCCTGCCCAGAAGGGCTAGACACGGGACCCCAGGTTATGCCCCCTCCACCCAGTGGGGCTTAACAGAAGAAGGTTGGGCCAGCCAGGTCTGGATCTTGTCCAATGGGAGTGGGACAAGATAGGTCTGGGTCTCAAGCAATTTTGAGGTGCCACGGGTGGACGGGGACTTGACTCTGGGTCCTGCAGTGCGCCCCAGACTCTGACAGGAGGAATATTTTTCATATACATTTTAATAATTTTCTTTCATCTCTGACACTTCTATTATAGAGAAAGGGCAAATAGCAATATTAAAATATTTCCTCCAATTAATTCCCTTTTAATTTGCACAAATTTTGTGCACTGGACCACTAGTATCCATATAAAGGAAACACATATAAAACCCCATGAATCCTATTCTTTCCATACACCATTACCTATTATCATGGAGATTCTTGTATCTCTCCATTTCCCGGTACATTAGTGGGTTATTTACTTAAAATCCCAGATATATGTGGCCATGCATGGATAGCACAGTGGGTCAGAGCCTCAGTAATGCCAACGTTGCATGTTCCATCCCAGGTCAGGACAATAACAAGATTCAACCAAAGAATGTGTAAAATTCGCCGAAACCGGTTTGGCTCAGTGGATAGAGCGTCGGCCTTCGGACTGAAAGGTCCCAGGTTCGATTCCGGTCAGGGGCATGTACCTGGGTTGCAGGCACATCCCCAGTGGGAGATGTGCAGGAGGCAGCTGATTGATGTTTCTCTCTCATTGATGCTTCTAACTCTCTATCTCTCTCCCTTCCTCTCTGTAAAAAATCAACAAAATATATTTAAAAAAATTAGTGGAACAACAAATTGATCTTTCACCCTCTCTCCCCATTTTTCTCAGTCTCTAAAGTCAGTATGTTTGATTTATTCACCCAATCAGTCCACACAGATGTGAACACCAGCACAGCCCAGGGGCCCCGTGGTGACCAGAAACCAGGGTTCTCATGAGGGCAGAGAACGACATGACTGAGGTGACACAGGGGAGGTGCTGCTGTCAGTGTAACTGGTGCGGAACTGGGGTGAGCTACACAATCACCCACAAGGAATGATGACGTCAGTGTGCTCCCTGAAACTAAAACCGAAGTGACCAGGAGAAGCTCTGGGCCTGGACAAGCCCCTGTGGACTCTGCACCCTCCAGCCAGGTGTTGAGGTGGGGCTATTTTAGATTCAGGTGGTTGAGGAGCCCATATTGCTCTCAGGTGTCAAGGCTGGGAGCCATGGTGGCAGCTGGGCAGGTGGGTGTGGGCAGGCAAAGCCCAGAGCAGTTGCCAGGCAGAGCTGGTGCTGGGTCCTTTTGTGTGGATCTGAGGCCCTCTCTAGTCCAAACCCAGGCTGGTGGCCACTCTGTCCCATGGTTAGTGCGAAATGGACTAAGCTCTGCTGCACGGGTGACTGTGGGATCTGACTAGGAGTCGGCATTTCCTCCAAGAAAATTGATGATCAAGGAAGGTGCAAACTATTACCTGTAATAAGTGCTTCCGCCATTGAGCTGCCCAGGGAGGGAGTGGGCGACCTCTGCACAGGCTGATTATCTGCCCAGCAGGAGGGTTGCTGGCTGCTGAGCCAAGTGAGCCTCTGGTGGGTTGGGGTGTCTTCAAGTTTAGAGACTAAAGGAGGTGGTAGATATTTATCAAACTGCTAAGAGAAAATGACCCTGATCTGTCCTTAATAGGTAAACATCCACCCAGACGTGGCCAGTGTGCACAATGGTAAGAGCATCATCCCACACACCTGAAGGGGGTGCATTAGATTCCAAGTCTTGGGCATGTACCTGGGTTGCAGGTTGGATCCCTGGCCCCCATTGGGGTACATGGTGGAAGCATGCAGTTGATGTGTCTCTCTCACATCAATGTTTCTCTCCCTTCCCCTACCCATCCCCTACCTTCTCTGTGAAAATCATAGAAAAATATCCAAATATGAGGATCTATATCATAAAAGGCCTGTGGTCATGATGCTGTAATGGCGTCACGACCAAATGAGCAGCAGCTCTCGTGGCGGGCAGGGAAGGGCAAGAGCTACCAGCCTTGGAGAGCTAAGAGCAGCAATGGGCGGGGTGGCCAGCTGAGGCTGGAGGAAACGAGCTTCTTGTACATGATTTCATGTGCCCTCGGCCTCTAGTTAACAGTAAAAAGGAACCCCCCCCACTTCCCTGAGATAGGTCATCTGCCTGCACAGCTCACCCTTACTCATTCTTCTCTGTCTTTGCCTAGGATATTCCCACTGCCTTTGGGGCATGGTCTGTCCTTTCCAGGGGTTGGCAAAGCAGAACCCAAGAAAAGGCCCTGGTAGGAATTTGGGTTCTGTGTCTGCCTGAGAGGAGCTGGCCAGGGCTCTTCTGTCTCCACCCAGAGGTCTCTCCAGGCTGCTCTTCCCCATCCCCAAGTCACCTGACCCACTGCAGCTGCACCTCCTTCTGTATCTGGGGGCGCCTCCTGATTCTTTGGTTCCCCGGATTGGTTCATCTTTGGGAAGTCCTGCCTACAGCCATCCCACACACACCCCTGAGCCCCACTAGAATTGTTTGAGTCTCTGTTTTGGGATAATTTCCCACTTTGATTTAATTAAAAATAAAGCCCCCCTCCTTAGCCTCAGAACAGTATGCAAAGTTATGAATGAGGCTGTGACAGTTACAAGCACAGGGACACCTGTGTCTCAGTCATTGAGAAGCACTGTTGGGACCGAGACCTGGGGTGAGAGGAAGAACTGGAACCTTCCACGTGGTGCACATGCTGTTAAGTTGGCACTTCCCTACGTGGAGGTGCGCGGTCTCTGATGGAAGGTGCACTCAGGGAGAACAGGTGACTGAATTGCTTTAAAAGACCTGAGGCTGCTCCATAGGGTCTCTGTCATGTCACTTGAAAACCGCAGGCGTAGAAAAGATGGGAAATGGGGGTGGGGTTCACCTGGCAGGACAAGAACACGTCCCCATTCTGGGGACTAGGAGCCATGGAGAGACTCCGCTAGGGCAGGCCTGCCACCCAGGAGACCCTGAGTGGGTTTGAGCCTGGCTTCTCTCGCTGAGCTGAGCATGTTGTCAGGTTGGCCATGTTGCAGTGTGAATGACCTGCGTGTGGACACATCTGCTGGCTATTTGCTGCCCAGTGGGTGGCTATTGTGTGATTCTCAAAAAGAGACACAAAACTCAAAACCTCTTTTATTTAAAAAGAAAAACATATGGAGAATCTTTTAGGTTAAAACAATAACAACAACAACAGAAAACCCTACAGTATTCTCAAGGCTGCCTCAGGAGAAGATGTGAATCCTTCCACAGAGAGAGATGACTTCACATCTGCAGGAGGCCATTTGGACTAAACCCCACCTGGGCCCATTACTCCTTCCCTCTGTGGCTCTTCCTGTGGCCCTTCTTAGATCGATTTGAGTGGCACCTGCATCTGTGACTATGGTGATGACCTGGGGACTTGGAGCAGGAAGTGTGTGGTCTATCTCAGGATCTGCAGTGGTGACTTCTTAGACTCCTACGCTGATACCTCTCTGGAACACGAGGGGAAGGGCTCCTTGTCTTGAGACTGGGTCTCTGCCTACTGGGATCCCAGTACCCACTTCTTCTGTACCGCAGGGTGGGAGAGCGGTGGGGCTAGTCCAAGTTCCGGTAGCTTCTCCCCCGGTGATGGAGTGATGGTATCCTCTCCAACCTCACATCCTTTTCTTCCTGCTGTTCAGTAGACTTGACATCATCCATGTCCTGGTCCAGAGCACTAGCTGCAATTGCTCAGCTCCCTCGAACACATAGTCTTTCTGTTGCCAGGCCAGAATGACATCACGGATTCTCTCACTTTACAGAAGTGTATCAATGAACTCATCTACATGCATCAGTTCAAACTTTGCATTTCAGTTCTGGCTCCTAATTTTTCTGTTGACATTGCACAGAGGCTCCAAGTACTTTTAGGCATCAATTGCATTGCCTGTCAGCCTCATGGAAAGTGCTCCCAGCATGCAGGCAAACGGAAGTCTTCATTTTTTATAAACTCAACAATGATGTCCTTCTCCAGCTGAATCTGAAGCCATTTCAAGGTCAATCACAAAAAGGGAGACACTACCCACAAACCTTAATGCCATGACTTTATGGACCACAAGTCTGCATTCTTCATTTCCAAAATTTCTGATCAGTTCTTTTTTAGAGTTTCAATCTCTTTAGTAAAGTTCATGTTTTGTTCAGTGATTTGTTTTCTGAGTGCTCTGCATTTCCTGTCAGTATTTCCTCATATCTTGTGGAGTATTTTCAGAACTGCAATCGTGAAATCTCTGCCATTTATATCACACTAGAGGCCCGGTGCACAAAAATTTGTGCACTGGCGGGGGGGGGGTGTCCCTCAGCCCCACTTGTGCCCTCTCACAGTCTGGGACCCCTGGGGGGATAGCGACCTGCTGGCTTAGGCCCACTCCCGGATGGCAGAAGGCAAGCCCAATCCCTAGGTGCCTGCTCCTCAGCCTCTGGTCAGGTTCAGAGCAGGGCCAATTGGGGAGTTGGGGCGCCGCTCCCTGTCATGCACAGAGCAGGGCGGATCGGGAGGTCGCGATGCCACCCCCAGTCACACTCAGGGTAGGGCTGATCGGGGGGTTGGGGTGCAGCCCCCTGTCACACTCAGAGCAGGGCCAAGCAGGAGGTTGTGGCGCCACCCCTGTCACGCACAGAGCAGGGCCCATCCGGGGGTTGGAAAGCTCCCCCCTGTCATGCACAGAGTAGGGCCCATCCCAGAGTTGGGGTGCTGCCTCCTGTCACGCACAGAGAAGGGCCGATCAGGGGGTTGGGGAGCTCCCCCCTGTCACACGCAGATCCGAGAGTTGGGGCACTGCCCCCTGACACACTCAGGGCAGGGCCGATCCAGGAGTTGGGGTGCTGCCTCCTGTCAGGCACAGAGCAGGGCCAATCTGGGGGTTGTGGCGCCGCCCCCTGTCAGGCACAAAGCAGGGCCAATCTGGGGGTTGTGGCGCCGCCCCCTGTCATGCTGCTCCAGGGGCAGGGAGGCCTCGCGGCTCCGCTGATCCCAGGACCCTAAAGCCTTGTGGCTCTGCTGATCACAGGGCCTTGAGGCCATGTGACTCGTTAATCCCAGGGCGGTGAGGCCTCGCTGCTCAGCGGCTTCGGGGCTGTTTGGCTTCGCTCCACTGCTTGGAGCCTGCATTTGCAAATTAACCGCCATCTTTGTGGGCAGTTAATTTGCATATCGCCCTGATTAGCCCATGGGAAGCATAGCAGAGGTACGGTTAATTACACTTTTTGTCTTTTATTAAATAGGATATTTCCATGTGTTCCAGCTTACTTTCTGGGGATTTTTAATTGTCTTTCTTGTCATCCTCATTGCTGTGGCTTTCCATGGTATTGCTGTCCTTTTTGCTTACGCATTTATCTCTGAAGAGGTCTTCCTATTATTTTCCAGTAGAAGGCCCTGAATCGTAAGACTTTATACCTCTGTGGTCTCCCAATCTTGAACTTCTGTGGCTTCTGTAAGACAGCTGGGCTGCTTGTGGGTGCAGTTTGTTTTGCTCTTACCTTGACCTCTGACCTCCATGGGGTTCCACCCCAACCACCCCTCCTGGAGATCAGTCACAGAGGGAAACAGCGATTCTACTGCAACAGCTCTAGGTTTACAGATAACATGCTCCTGGATCCGACTCCAAGGGCAAGAGGCAAGTTTCAGGAGTCCAAGGGTGTGCAGGGCTCTGTGGTTCTGTTTCTTTGTCTGACACACCACCCTCGGCCCAACAGTGGAGAGCTGCACAGCAGAACCCCATGAAAGTGCTCTGTCAGGCGTCTGCTGGCACAATCAGTTTGCTTCCTCGACACTCTCTCTTTGAGGTGCTCCCCCCCTCCCCACTCCTACCACCCTGTGGCTCTCTGTTCTTCCCAGCCAAAGGGCTAAGCCACAAGTTCCCGGCTGCAGGGCTGCATCTAAGGGCCATCTCCCCATTTATTCCCGTTGCCCACCTTTATATGTTTTAGTGTGTGGATCTCTCAGGCATGCATCTGTGATGAGCAGGGATTTCTTTGTTGAATTATAGCTGATTAACTTGTTGAAGTTCCTGAGAGGAAAAGGTGCACTCTCACACTGCCATTCCTCTGACATCACCTCTGGGGAGGTGTCTTGAAGATGAGGGAAGAAGCTGAAGGTCAGGCACCTGACGTGAGTGACTGGGCAGGCAATAGACTAGTGGAGATGGAAGCGGGGCTGGCCTCACTGAACATGTCCTATGTGGTAGCAGGAAGCTGGTTATGTCAACCTTCCCTCGGGGAGGGTGGTGCTTTCTGGGCATCCTGAGAGGGTAGAGGGGCTGGAACTACAGAAGAGCTGCTGTCCCACAGAGAGTATAAAGTGACAAGAACAAGCCAGCAGTAAATGTGAGTGGGAGGGACGTGGGACGTGCAGCAAGCACCCACCATCTACTGCCCAGTGGCAGTCCTTTGTGCATGTGGCCTTCCTATCTTACAGGACTGAAGGCTCCCTGAGGGTGGGCAGGCCATTTCTTAACTCTCGGTCTCCTGTGACTAGGCTGGTACTGTGGACATGATAGCTGCTCTCAAATACTTGTTGAATGAAACCCAGAGGTGCTGGGTTATTGTGTAAGCCACTCCATCCTTTTAGGCTTCTGTTTCCTTTTCCCAAAATGGGGGAAATCACAAGGCTGTTGTGACGGCCGGGAAAGAGGGCAGATGGGAAAGCTCTATAAACTGTAAAAGATTTTGCAAACACAAAGTGTAAGTAAAGTCACTACATTGGATCTGTGGCTTTAACTACATGTCCCTGAAACTCTGTCCCAGCCAGAACCATTTGGTTGTGGAGCATCCCAGTCTGACACAGGAGGGGAAGGTGGGGGTGGGGGCACTAGGAAGCCCTGGCACAGCCCGAGTCCTGGCAGCACAGGGCACGAGGAAGGCGCCCGGCTCCATCACACTCTGCAGGGAGGAGCAGGCCTGGCTGTGGTGAAGATGAAAGAAAACCCTCACTTCAGAAGGCTCCCTAAGTAGCTGGTGCCTGCAGAGTGGGATCCTCTGTGCCAGGGGGACCCATAGCTCAGCCTGCCCCTGCCCTGCTCTGCCCTGGCCACCTTCAGGGGGAAGGGAATAGACTACCTGCAATGAGCGCTGTGGGGGCTGGCCCTCTGAGGTCCCAGCACGGACTCCTCCTCACCGTGGCCTTAGCCGCCCCAGAGCCCATGCTGCCTCCGGGCTTCCAGCAGCCACATGGTGCAGGTAAACACCAGCAGAAGCTCCCTCCCCTGTGGACACAGCATCCCCCACAGGCACCAATGCTGACTTTGGTCTGGGCAGGACTTCCTGGCAAAGAGCAGTGCTCTGCGAGTGGTGGGGTGGCGCCCTCTGCTGGCGGGAGGGCAGCAGTGCTGGAAAAGGCTCAGCAGCCTCAGTGTGTTTCCTCTCAGAACACATGGTCCCCTGACTTGGTGGTGAGTGCAGGGATACGTCTCACTTCGTACAGGAGATCCCTACGGGTTATGGCCAAGAGGCCTCTTCAGGACCTGCCACCGAAGGAACCCTGCTCGTCAGCAGGGCGTGAACCTTTTCACACGTGGGATCGTTTACCTGGATGCCCATCTACCCATAGGAAAATGTGCCGAGTTATTCCTGTGTGTTCACCAGTAGTTATGGGGCATTTCATACTCAGCTTGTTGCTCTGAGACTTGTGTTTCCACTCAACCCTGGGCCTCTGTCTCCTGCGTGTGGCCTGTGATACCTCTCCTGGGGTGTATTGTACAGTGTCCCCCAACCCATGCCTGTGGGAATAGTGACCGTGACCTTATTTGAGAATAGGGCCTTGGCAGATGTAATCAAGTTCAGAGGAGGGCTTGGATCAGGTGGGCCTTATCTGCAATGACAGGTGTTCTTCTAAGTGGGTCTTTGGACTCACACACATGCCATGAGACTGGGACTCAGGGGTGGGTGGGGGGATGGGTCTCCAAGCCATCGACCAAGGATAGCTGGCCGCCACCAGCAGCTGGGGTGAACCTCGACCGATTTTCTCTTGCAGCCCCAGAAGGAGCCCACCCTGCCCGCACCTTGATTTCTGGGGATGAGTATTTCACAGGCTGAGGTGGGAGCCCTGGAGGCTGGACGAGCTTCCGTGTGGAGAGCTCTGGTCACTGCCCACCTGCCTGGACCACAGTCTCCTAAGCTCCTGGAGACAAGTGCCGGAGGGGAAGGGACTCCCAGCCCATGTCCCCAGTCTGGGGGTTTGGAGCAGGAAGTGGGGGTATTTGGGGCACTGGCCTGCCCACATCCCTGGCTACCTCCCACCTTGCCGACTGGTGGGCCATGGCTGACTTCTGCCCGGGGGCCTGGGGACCAGTGTGCAGGGCTGTGCAACGGAGAGGCAAGAGCACACACACTGCCCTTGGTGAGGATGGCAGGGCCGGTGCAACACAGGGTCAGGGAGAAAAGCCAGATGGCACGAGGCAGCCCCTAAATTCAGCAGCAAGAAAACAGACCCAGAGAGGGAAATGGCTTTCCACAAACTCATCCACTCAGGGCAGGTCACACCTGGAAGCCTGAGCACAGCCCACTGTTTCCTTCTGTCCCTCATTTCCCGCCCAGCAGAGGGGGAGGCAGAGCTGACTGGGTGGACTGTGCTCTCTCCTCAGTCCACCAGCTCAGGTGCCTGGCGAGGGCTTTGTCTTTGGCCATAAGGAAGAGAAATGAGTGCAGACCAGCCCCACTCAAAGCCCTTGCAGCCACCTAGACCCTTCTCTTGATCTGGGAAAGGGGGTGGTGGGAGGGAACGAGTGAGGCAGGCCAGGGGAACTCAACGCTGAGGCTATGCAGGGGGTGGCCACCCACCACTTTTCCCTTCAGGCTGTCCACGCTGAGCAGCGTGCCAGCTGGGCTTCCCTTTGGCAATGCAACCAGTCCTTTCCCACCACAAGGGGGGTGGGCAGAGCCCATGGAAGCCCAGTTCTGACCCTGCTCTGGTGACTGTCACCTTCTGCTAGCACCTCCCAGGCTGGAGCAGCCTAGTGCACGTGTCACAGAAGACAGGAGAAGAACCAAGCAACACTTAGAGAGATGGAGTTACATTTATTATTACACACTGGCCCAGAGAAAAATGTCTCTAGAATTCTGGGCAAGTCACTCAGAAAGTTTCTTGTATTGCTACCTTTTGAGCCTCCTTGTCTCCCAAATATAAGGTTTTCTGCCCCGCTTTGCAAGTTCTTAAAGAGCCCCTATGTGCTGGGTCTTTGAGATCTCAACCAAAGACTTGGCCTGGTGCCAGCACTGATATCTTTGTCTGGGGAAGATGGATTCTTCATTCCCCACTGGTTTTATGTACATAAGTCAAATCATTGACTCTTTTGGGTCATTGTTGGGGAGGGAGTTATATTGAGCCCTGAGGACTATAAGCTTAATGGAATTAATTCTCTGCCAAATAAAGTCAGTGGGCTTGCTTATAAAATAAGGGCCAGGAATGAGGGCCAGGAATAATCTCTAGAGGGTCCAAAGAGTCCTGTACTCTAGTAAGTCGGATGTGATAGTAAGTCGGGTGTGATGAAGACACTTCAGGATCCCATTGACCTTGATTTTCAGGTAGGAGTCAGTCCTTGGGTGGCAAATTTATCTAAACAGAGTCACCAGGTTGGAAGGGATGGACCAGATCAGAAGTTGATACAGGCAGAGCATCTTGGACGTGCTTCTGGACTGCTTTCTGGGGGGACTGTAAAGCCTGTAAGAAGTCGAGTAAAGATTGGTTATGGATTTCAGCTTTTTTAGATTGGGCAGGTCAGGGTCTGAAAAATCACTAGAATCTGTAGAGGCCCCACTGGTTTTAGGGCAGCCTCCCAGGCTCTTTGTCTGTGGCCCGGTTCCCTCTTGCTTCTGTGGAGTCCCCTTACCTTGTAAATAGCATTATGTACATGAGCCGTTGCAAATGTGTACCTGCTATCAGTATAAATTGTTACTGATTTTTCTTTTGCCCACAGGAGAGCCTGAATCTGGGTGACTCGAGTGGTTGACACCCAGCACTCCAGTGTGTTCTGGGGTAAAGCCTCGACTGCATGTGAAGCATTATTTCCTACCCTATGGTTAACTTATTTGCTTTTTTGATAAGCATAGCTGTGGCTGCTACTGCCCGGAGGCAAGTAGGTCACCCAAATATAAAGAGGTCAAGTCTTTTGGACAAATAGGCTACTGGTCTTTTCTAGGGGCTGAGACTTTGTGTGAGTACCTCTTTGGCTATGCCCCTTGTCTTACATACCTAGAGGTGGAAATACTTATTTATATCTGGTAGTTCTAGTTGGCCTATTGTCCTTGCTCTCCTCATGTCTGTCTAACTTCCCAATATATTACCTCAAGGATCCTGGCACTGAATTCTTTTAGAGAAAATGGACGTTGAATTTCTTCTGTAATTACTTCGTGCTCAGGCGGGTCAGAGGTTCTCCCAGAGTCAAGGGATCCTTGCTGTTTGTCAGAGGGATGATGAGGCCTGGGCACAGGAGGAGGTGGGCTTGTGACCTGGCAGAGACAAACTGTAACAGATGGTCCAGTGGAAGGAAAAGAAAACATTTTAGTTTTAATAACCTCTATAGAAATATAACTTTTATCCTTAAAATTACCTCTATGTTTATCAAAAGAGCCAAATCAAGACCAATTTTTCTATTGTATTTAATTTGGCCTAATTGTTTACACAAACACGACAATAATGGTAAGTGACTACCTTAGCCAGAATTTCACGATTGAATCTTAGTGTGCCCCATAGGGCCAGGAAGCCAAGCCATACAGCTGCTTATTAGCTAAGTGGGCTGATTTCCTCCGTGATAGAGAGGAAATATCTCTGAGAAAAATAACCCAGCAGCACGGCTTAAGACTTTTGCAGATTATCAGGGGTTCAGCCTTTAATAAATCAAACGTTTAGCCAGATGAACCAACAAAAATGTAGAATTAATCAAAGTAGCTTTCCCTTTTACACAGGCTTTCACACTTATATTTATACACCAGACAATCTGAGCTTTTTACTTTACCAGATATTTACTCAGAGTTTATACAGTCCATCTGATTCCTCATTAATTGCCTGAGGAAGCTGTATGGCTTCCGGGGAGGTGACCAAGCTCCCCCTTCCACTCACTTGGAGTGGGCCTGATTGATAGGGGTCCCTACCAAACCGATTCTGTCGACAGGTCCAGAGGTGTCTGTCGACTCTCTCCAGATGCTGTCCAGGTCCTGGGCTGAGGTCTGGGAATGCCTAGAGTACCCCAGTTTAATTCTGCTCAGATCAGCAGTGTGTGTGCCATCCGGAGGCCTGTGTGGTGCCCACGGGCCCCAAACGTCGTCCAATCATCGGAGGCCAAAAGGCCAAACATGGGTTGGTTTTCTCGGTCAGGAAACCAATAATGTTACAAAAGACCGTAGAAGAACCAAGCAATGCTTAGAGAGATGGAGTTACATTTATTAGCACGCGTGGGCCCAGAATTCTAGAGACATTTCTCTCTGGGCCTGCGCATAATAATAAATGTAACTCCATCTCTCTAAGCGTTGCTTGGTTCTTCTCCAGTCTTCTGTAACACAGGCATTTCCTACGTGGAGGCCACCAGGAGAAGAGGAGAGGGAAGGAGGGCATGTGGAAGGTGAGTCAGGGTTCAGACCCAGGCCACCAGACTGTGGCAGGCAGCGTCAGTCTGCAGGATGGCTCAGCAGCCCAGGAGACGCCTCCACCTGCCAACTCCCTGGCCCATGAAGAAACCTGGATGCTCAGCCTGCCAGAGACACAGCCTGCTTTTTTACATGCCAGTCAGGAGTCATATACCCTGGGAGTTTGACCAGGAAGACCTGCGGTCACTAATACAACAGGCACCATGTATCACCTGCTTCCCATGTGCCAGGCACTATGCTAGAAACTGCAGGTGCAATTGCAAAAGAACAAAACAAAAACAACCCCCCACTTATTCAATTCTCAAAGCAATCTTGCAAGGTTGTATTCAAACAACCTTCAACAGGTAAGGCAAGTGAGGCCACAGTCCAGCAGGTCACACATCTAGAGAGTGGCAGGTAGGGGTTGAACCCACAGCTGCCCGGCTCTGCAGCTGTCTTTCACAGCACCCGGCCCCTCTCTGCATCGTTCTACATCTTTGATACCATCTTCATGAGTGCACCCTCCCTGGCCACCCAGAGGGCCCCTCTGTGACACCCTCTCCCAGCATCAACACTCAGGGAGTGTAGGCATGGGCAGGGGCATGGTTGTGAATCCCACTTCTTCAGGCCTGCTCGGGGGTGTCAGATTAGTGGGGTGAGCACACTGGGAAGAGGGAGGGAGGTGGCTCTCAGGAGGGAGCCTCAGCATCCACAACCAGCTCCTACAGCGAGGCTGCTTTGGTCTCACTGAGGCTGAAAAGGACCAGTGACCTCTGGGCACTTGGTGGTGATGCAGATTCTCAGGGAGCCCCACCCCAGAGCCCCTGAGCCAGAAACCCAGGACCATCCTGTGTCCAGGCAGCCCAGGTGAGCGTGAGAGAGGCCGCAGTCTGAGAAGCATGCATCAAACCATGAACATGAGGGCGGGGCTTTGGTTTGTCTCCAGCTCCCGGCGCACAGTGCTCTGTAGTCTGAAACAGAAATGATGGGAGGCAGAGACCATGTACATACTGCCTTCAGGACCGCCCACTTGACTAGGCACCTAGCGAGTATGTGACAAAACTTGCCGATGAACTGGTTTCTTCGTTTTTTGGGGGGATGCAGGCATCATGCGTGCTGCCTAACACAGAGGACACACTCAATACATATCTACTGAACAAATAGTCTGTATTCCGTGTCACCAGGCTCTACTAATGCAGGCCAGAGAATTCGCTATGTGGCCGGAGAAAGTTCCACTGTGTATGCTTAAGGGGAAGGAGAAAATTACTAAATCCTCCAAGGGTCTCAACTGTCAGGCAGTGACTTCAGCCAGTGCACGGAGGCAACAGCTCAGTAACAGGTGCACGTGCAGCTTCAGGAAAGCTACATGGAGACACGAGGGTTTCCTAATGCCGCTGACATCCACGGGTCAGAGCTGCAGAGCAGCGCTCTGCAAATTCGCGCTGCGGGCCGACTCCAGCTCGCCACCCTTCTTTTGTTTTTGTTAATCCTGACCCAAGAATATTTTTTCATTGATTTTTATAGAAAGTGGAAGGGGTTAAGGCAGGGGCATAGAGAGAGAAACATCAGTGTGAGAGAGACACAATGACTGGTTGCCTCCTGCACATGCCCTGACCAAGACTGGTGGATCGAGCTTGCAACTGAGGCACATGCCCTTGACTGGAATCGAACTTGAGACCCTTCAGTCCACGGGCTGAAGCTCTAACCACTGATCCAAACCGGCTAGGACTTGCCACTCATTTTTGTATGGCCTGTGAGCTAAGCAGTCTTTACATTTTTTAATGATTAAAACAAAATATTTTTAAAGAACAGACTTTTGTGAAAACTCTATAGAATTCAAAGGACAGTGTCCACAAATAAAGTGTCATTGGAGCAAAGCCCTGACCGTTTATTGACAGATGGCCTAGGACCGCCTCCTGCCCAGTGGCAGTGAAGAGTAACTGCACAGAGACTGCACGGCTCAGGCCCTCCACGTTGGCCTTTCTGCCCACTCCCTGCACAGATGGAGAGAACAGCCTCCAGGTCTGGGCGGGCTGCCAGCACAGTCACTTTCTGGCTAGTGGTTATGTCCCCCATCCAAGCCAGCTCTGCAGCCAGGTGGTGCCAGCCCCACCCCATCCCTCTCCGTGACTTTGCTGTCCAGGTCTCCCCTCTGGTCCAGATCCATCTGAGGGGAGAGAGGAAAGAGCGCTCCCAGGCCTCACATAGCGAAGGGGGAGCCTGGTCACGCTCCTCCAGGAACTCCTCCAGGGTCACCATCCTCTGCTCTGGGAGAGCCAGGGCCACCCCCAGGCCTGGGGCTGGGCAACACCCCTCTTCTGGATGCTTCCTGGTGGAGAGGCCCATTCTGGGTGACAGGTACTCCTGGAGGCCGAGGGTAGTGTGTCCTGGGGTGCTGGCATCACGAGGCGGGGCAGAGTGCTGTGTCCCTGCTGGGCATCAGGTCCTCACTGCTCTTGGGTTTGTGGTGGAGCCGGTCGGGTCGGAGGAACCTGGTGTCAGGGCGAGGGGACACAGAGGGACACACGTCAGCCTCTCACTCTCACGCACCTGCCTCCAGTGGGCTCTGTGCTGCCTCCGGCTCAGGGAACACAGGGAGCCCTGCTGGGGAGCCCAGAGCACACTTCTCCCAGGCTGGCACTGGGATGTCAAGGACATGCTGGGATTCTCTAGAAGTTCACAGTGGGGTTTAAAAACAAAATAACGTGGGAGGGAAGTGCAGAGCTCCTGCTAAAGCTGAAATTAGCAACAGCTGTGAGGCAACTCCCTCCTTAGCCCTTGGGACAGCGTAGACAGACCATCTTCTGCACCATTAACAAACTTAAACGCTGTAAAGGAATCACACTCACCCGTGTCCTCTGACCACGATGGACCGGAACTCCCAGCACTGTCCCCATCCGGAAGCTGCAGGAACTCAGGCTCGGAGGATGAGTGGCTCACCCAGGTGCCCAGAGCCGGTCAGTGAGGAGAAGGGATCTGGACCCAAATCCTTGAAAATTCCCAGGCCTGAGCCTGAAACTGCATGATGTGTCCTATGGAGGCAAACCCCTCATGCTGTGAAGAACTTGCTAATTGTCTTCTTTAAATCACAGAAATAACACAAACACACAGCCCAGATCCAAGGGCACTGGAAAGTGCCCAGAAGGAAAGCCGACTTACCCTTCAGGCCCCGAGGTGAGCTGTCACTGGACACATTACTATGGCTCTCCGAGCTACCTGGCCCGGACCCTGAGAGGAAAAGACAACCCTTAACCCAAAGGGCCGATGACCCACTCTAGCCCAGACTAAGCCCTACAGTCTGACAACAAGGACATAACAGAGCGATTCTACCACAGCTTAGGGGAGCGCCCCCAGGAGCACAGACCTGAATTCTGGAGACGCCCCAGGAGGGTCCCGCCTCCCCTGAGTGCCAGGCCCCGTGCACAGTGGGCATGGGCTGTGCGGGATGACAGCCTGTGCTTCTGTGTCTGTGAGGTCTGGGGCTGGGCTCAAACAATTTTGTTAACAAAGGAAACTTCACGCAGAACTCCGGTACCGACCAAACAGGGCGGCTCTGGGAAAGTGAAGGGTGTGGAGCCCACCCTTACTACACATGGAGCTTTCTAGACCACGTGGAAACACCCTGCCTAGACCAGGACAGTGGCACCTGGTGAGGGTGGGAGGCAGCACAGGGCAGAGTATGTGCGCCCACGGGTGGACAATGAAGCCTGTGCCCGCTCCAGGGCCCACTTCCCCTCGGTGGTCCGAGGGGGCGGGTGCTGGGGTCTCAGGAGGAAAGAACGTGCTGGCTTTCCGTGGCTGTTTGCTGTCCTTCAGCTCCTTCTCTTTTTTGTCTCAAATTGACATCTGCCCCAAAGGGAAAAGAAACGGACCTCCCCCATGACAAGTGTGGGGCAGCTGCCCTCCTGGCTGCAGTGTGTGCCCACCTGACCGTGTCTAGGGCAGCCCTCCCTGCCTCCCTAGGATCACAGGGGGAGCACCTGCTGCAGGGTGGGCGGCACCACCTGGCCAGGGCAGGCAGTCCCTTCCAGGCCTGCAAACCTCCCCTCCTGGTCCAAGCCCCCAGCACACCCAGTCCCACGGTGCCAACCCCCCACCTGCAACTCCCCCCAAGTATCATCAGGGCTGGTCCCACTGCACAGTCATGGCTGGGGACAGGGACTGTGTGACCGTCATCCCTGCACACAGCTGGTGTTGAGCTGAACTGCACTGAGAACCGGGGACACACTAGTAGCGGCTCTGCTTCCGCCCCCCAAGCAGTCTGCTCTGGACTCACTGGGGCACAGGGCACCCAGGTCCCCAGCACCGGCACGCTCCCCAAATAGCAGGCATCAGAACAAGCCTGTTAGCAGCGGGGTTTAGGGGTGAACCAACAAGTACTTGGTTTCCGTGAAGAGCACAGAAGCAGAACGAGCCCCCTCTCTGAGAAGGAAAAACTTGAACAAAAAAACCCACCTTCCTCTTGGAAAAGGACGTGTCACTGAAAGGCAACTGTGATACAGCTCAGCGGCTCCCAAAGCCTCCGTCCATTCCAGCCCTGCTCTGCCCACCACTTCGCCTCTGTCTCTTGATGAGAGAAGCTCGAGGAATCAGAACACTGAGGAAGACGATCCCTTTCCTCAGCGGATTTGGTGTAAATCTGGCCCCTGGGTGACACTTCCAAGAGCGCAGGCCGATTCCTCTTGTCTTGTTACCCTTCACTCAGTGTGAAGAGGGGAGGGCTCCTCGGTGTCACACTGCCCCCCACAGAGCCTGTCTCTGCCCATAAGTTGCAGGAGCCCATGCCAGCACCATGGAACTTTCTAGGCAATGGGAGGGTGGGAGATAGTGCTCCTCCTGCACTTATTGTTGATACTTCAGAAGCCAAAGCCAATGTAAACACTCTCAGTTTTTGTTTTAATTAAAAAGTTAGCTCCACAGCCTCCCAGGATTTTGTTCTTTGGAAATTCTGAAGACCCAAAGCGACTATTAATGTTTGAGAAGGCTGGTCTCATTCACTGATTCCCTTCTGCCTACATGAGAAGGCAAGTGTTTCCACCAATTTTCTAAGATGACATTTACCCCTGGGAGCTGCTCTGGGCAAACTCCAATCCAAGGTGAGGAAGGTGAGACCTTCCTGCCAATCAGTGCTCTCTGCCTGGGCCACTAGACCTTCCTTCAGGCAAGGGCAGCCAGAGCAGCCAGAATAGTGACTCCCCATCACGGGAGGGGTGCAAGCAGGAGCTGCATGCTTAGGCCCCTCGGGGAGGCAGGGAAGGGGTGTTGAGGAACTGGGGGTCCCCATTCCCGCTTCAGCACAACACCTCCACTTTCACCGCCTTTGTGTGTGGGACTTGCACACAGGCCTTAGCTTGAAGGAAAAGCACTGTTGGTGGAAACAGGTCTGAAATCCAGGCTGAAGGGCACCATGCACCGCCCACTCCCCGTGCTGCCTGTGGTTGGGAACTGGAGCTCCAGGGACCGCTCACAGGAGCTGTCATCTGAATTCTAGCCCGCGGAGATCATAAGGCTGGTGAGTCAGCGGACCTGGAACATCCACGGGGATTCTGGGCCTTTTGCCAGATGCCCACCTCTGACTCTAGCCCAGCCCTGAGACGTGGTCTTGTCCAGCTCCTGGAGGAGGGAGGGTCGGGTGGGCTATGCCCTTGGGGAGTATGTGCCCTGTATGTCCTATCTCTCCCCATTTCTCCTGCTGGGACAGCCTCACACTCGGGACTCTCTCTGACTTAACTGTCAATCACTCTTCCGCCTGCGCAATGACTGGGACTCCAAAGGACAGCAGTGTCCTGGCCTAAGGGCCATGCAGCAAAGGCAGCTGATACTTAGAATCCCGGGAGCCCCTCCCACCTCCAGGGCCAGCTGCACCATAAGCAGGGCCCTGAGAGCAATCCTCTCCCAGGGGCCTGGGGCCTCCAGGGCTTGGAGGAAGCAAAAGGAAAGAACCACCACCTGAGGGAGGAGGCGGGTTCCCTAGAGACTGAGCCTGCACCAGCAGCTCCTCACCAGCAACGTCAGGAATCCATGGACCACCAGTCACTGCTCTTCCCTGAGAAGGACTAAGATGCTCTGTGCCACAGGCCTGCCAGCTGCTCTCTGACAGCAGCCCTGGGTCCCCCCCAAACGGACACCAGGGTCTCCATTGTGCAGACAGTTCTAGGTCACCCTGAGCGTGAGCACTGGGCTGCCAGGGAATCGCCGTGGGCAGTGCTGGGTGTGCAGTGTGAGGGGCCCTCAGGCAGGCTCCACAGGCGTCGGAACAGGCCTGGGCTCTGGCTCAGGGGGGATCCAGGCTGAGGCAGCCCAATGGTTAGCCTGGAGGGCCAGGCCTGGAGCCATACAGGCGGCTGGCAGGCCCAGGGGAGGTGGTGCTCCCAGCTCCTGCTGGAGCCCAGGCAGGGCTTCTGCTCTGCAGAGCCAGGGAGACCAGGCTGAGTGCTGAGTGCCCACAAGGATCACAGAGCAAGCCCACCCCAGCCCCACAGGGCACAGCACCCCTGACACCCAACAGTCAGTGACTGCCATTTCAGTGTCTGGCCAGAGGGACTGCCTCCTGCCCTGTGCTCACTCACCTCACTCACCTCGCCTTCTCCCAGGGGTACTTCTGATTTGTAAACCAGGGTCCAGGTCCTGAAGCTGAGCCAGGCAGCCTAGAGGGCAGGGGCCCTGTCTGTCTTTGCTGGGCTTTTCAAACCACGGTTATGCTTGTCATAGCTTCCAGGGTCCAGTGGGAGGTAAGATGATGAAAAATCATAACTGCTTCTTCTCTCGTCAGTTTCTAACACCTCCGGGGCCGTCATTTCCAGCTCTTCTGCTGTCCTCAGATGCTGTCATCTCTAGGTCATAAGCAGAATGTCTTTTTGTTTTAAGCTGTATTTCTCCCCTCTGTTGCATATTTTACATTTCCCAGTGCTCATCCCCAGATGCTCCTTTTCACAGCATCCTGCTCTGGTTGCACCGTGCAAAGTGGCTTACTTTGCACGAAGGGCTACTGGCATCTGGAGACATCCAACCTGTCAATCCTCCCCGAATCCCCTTGTTTTTCAGTCTAGGACACCTGCCCTCCTCGCCATGGACCAGCCTCCAGTGCAGGAACCCTGTCAAGTCTCCACCCTGGAGAATAAACCTCCAATGTTGCCTGATTTTAGCCCAAACTCTGGTTCACCTCCGTTCAGGAGCCGCTTGGTGCCATCAATTCCTGAGCAGTGGTGTGGGTCCCAGGGCTCAGGCCCAGCCGTCCAGATGGCGGAGTTACCCTCCCAAAGTTGCACAGCTGTAGGTGGAGGTGAGCTCTGAACCTGAGTGTGTGGGACGCCATCCTGTCCCCAGCGTCACCCACCTACTGACCACCTCTCGTCTGAGAGGCACCTCCTGCTCCTGCGAGCTGGGTCTTTGGGAAGGATCTCGGGCCGAGATGCTCATCCCTCTTGGTTCTGGAGGGCCCTGTGACTCACCGTGGGTGTGGCCTGGGTGCCCGGAGGTGGAGGTGGAGCTGGGAGGAGCTGTAGTGATGGCTGAGGATGAACAGGCCCTGGAGCCCAGCTCTGATGGCCTGGGCGTGGTGGCTAGGTCAGCGGAGGCATCAGTGCAGTCAAGGCTGCCTCTGGGCGGGGCCACTCCCTTTGGTATTGGGACCCCAGGGCCTGGGGCAGAGAAGGACAGTGAGAAATGGGGCTGCAAAATCCAATGCCAAGGTGGGGCGATCACACTGAGGCCTAGAAGCAGAGGCAGCAGGGCCAGGGAGCCCAGGGACAAAAGCGGGGCTGTGTGCCTCATGGGCTGTGGTCTAAGGGGGGGCCCTGGTGGCAGCCTGAGTTGGAGGCCCCAGGACGCTGGCCCTGGCTCTAACCATGGATCACAGTGTTAGCCCCCAGCAGCCAGGAGGAAATAAAGGGTGAGCTCAGGAAACTCAACGAAATGTTGGTAAAAGTCCAACACGTTAACTACTGGGCCCCCCTGCCGTGTCCCTCAGTCCCTGATCACTAGTTAGAAGACCTGGCCTGTGGCTGCTTAGGACCACTCCCGTCCTGTGGGCCAGGCCCTCAAGGTCCAGGATGTGCACCCTGCCAATGGGCTTCCCTTATGATTTGAGAAAGAAGTTCATTGCCACCCTAACAGTCATCTGTTTAAGAAGTCTTCATCTCTCATGATGACTTTGATTGCAAGAATGATTTTTACCTTGTATGTTTTGCAATCTCTGAATTTTCTCCTGTGAACACATACTCTTGTCAAAGTTAAATAAAACCCCAATAAAAACAGCAACATTGGGAGGAAAAACACACCTGAAAGACCTTCGACTACCTCCTAGTAGGAAAGGGGATGGGCTTTCCAAATACAAGTGAAAAACGAATGCGGTTGGAGTTCCTCAGAGCATCAGGACAAGGCTGTTTTGCACAGTGTCCTGCTCCAGGCAGCTGGAGGGCTATGGTCCCGGAGCCACGCCCACTGTGGGGATTCTGGCCCCTCTACTCTGTCCCAGGACCTGTTGCCCCTGCCCCTCAGCCACCCAGTGTCTGGACTCACAGGGAAGTTTTAAGCACCCAAGTCTTGCAATGTGAAATCAAGGGGAGATTTGGATTCTGAAAGATAACCTTGATGAGCAGCAAGATTCACGTCTGGTGGGACGAATCTGACAGGCGTCCACTGCCTGAGATCAGGGTGAGGAGCAGCGGGGAGGCAGAAGTGCCAGACAGCACCAGGGCAGAGAGAGCGCGTTTCCAACAGCATGCGGGGCAGGCAGGGCAGGCGGGGGACCAGCACGCTGCAGCCCCAGGAAATCAGAGCCGATGCATGTGGACAAAGTCCGGTCCCCCATCACCTGACAGGAAGCAGTGCCGAGGAGTCCACCCCGTTTTACTTTTACGGGGAACTTGTGGTTAATATGGGTTAATATGGGTTTTCAATTCCCAAGATATGGATAAACAAT
>NW_005871502.1:0-8509 GCF_000147115.1 Myotis lucifugus
AATGTGTCGGGACCATAGCGACAGGCATGTGGATTCAGGGAGCGTTTCTGCGGAGCCAGGTTGGGGTTTGTTAGACCACGGGCTTCAGGGCTCCGACCCTGCAGTTTCATCCCACAGACCTGGGTGGGGCCCGAGGACCTGCGTTTCTGCCAAGCTCCCGGGTGATGCTGCCCTGACGCTGCCACTGGTCCACAGGGCGCCCCGAGAACCACTGATGGGTTCTGGCAACACATAGTTAAAGCCACAAATAGCCATCAATTTCGACCCCGGGCAAATGAGGAGGCGCAGACCCACCCCAACACCTGCTTGGGAGCTCCCCAGGCCGGTCACAGCCCCCACCTGGTGGCATGGCGCCGGCTCCCCGAGCGCCAGGAGCCCCGTGTTCATAAAGATCCACAAGAAAAGGCAGCAGGCTTTCTGGGGGAAGAGGAAATGGAGGAGGAGCGAGAGTGGGCATAACTTTTTACTGGCTGTTCAGCCCTTTGAATTTTCCCCACCAATTGTTAAGAACAAGACAATAGGCCCCAAATAGTCAGTGATGCTAAACCCCACGTTCCCAACCAAGACTTTAGTTTCCGCTTTCCCAGAAATGGAATCTCAAGCCAGTCAACCAGGAATCTCCTGACTTCCCCGGAGGACAAGTGACCTTCTCAGCCTATTTGGCGAACCTTTTGAGCTCGGCGTGGCAGCATTTTGAAAAACCCTAACTTAACTCTGGTGCCGTGTCACTAGTTCTGGCATGATTTGAAAGCATGTCCGTGGGGAGCCGGGGACTGGAGCAATGGGAGGAATCCGCAGCGATGCCTGGGAGAGGCAGCCTGGAGTGTGGGGAGCCTGTGGAAGGACCTGTCCATAGAGGAATTTCCAGAAGAGGGATGGGAACTGTCACTGCTCTCCGGAACAAAGCCTGAAGCAGTTTCTACCGAAGCAGTTTCTACCGCAGGAAAGAGCTGACCTCCTTACGTATCTAATATACTTACAGAGCGCATGGCGTGTCAGGCCCTAAGAAAAATCGTTTTGGTTAAACATAGAAGACTTACCTGACACTGTCTTACTAGAGACCTTTAGAAGGCACTGGTAGCACCAGGAGAGGCCACGCCTCCCGGGAAGGGGGCAGGCCCCATCTTCGCCTTCCCGCTGCAAACGGGCGGAGTAGCCAGGAGGGGGCGCCCTTCCCCGCTGGGTTTTCCGGTTGCCTCCGGCCCCGCAGCAGCTGCTGAGCTTGCCCGGCAGAGGGCAGCCGAGGCCCGAGAACACTTTCCTCGCCGCCTGCTTAGGAAACAGGGCAGAGGGTACCTAGCCCCTGGCTGCCCACTGGCGGTTGGGCACGATGCCAGCTCACTGGCAGCAGCTGCCCTAGAGAAACAGGGCGCTCTGGGAGGCTGTGAAAAGCTGCTGTGGATCCTCCCTGAGCCGGGTCCTGCCTGGCAGATGCTGGGCCTGGCACCCTGCCACGCTCACCTTTGAGAGGATCCTGGGACGAAGGGGCGTTGGCTTCTCACCCAGTGCAGGCTGCTGGCCCCGTTTCTCCTGACTGTTCAGCATCTGCTTCTTGGAGGATAGACTCCTGGAGCCCCAGAGCAGGAAGGGACCTGGGAGCTGCTAGTCCAGGGGTCGCCATTTCAAATAACTTCCAAGGCACCAGAGACCCTAAATCGTGAAGCCCACTTAGGGTGAGGAGGGGGGCTGGAGGGCAGGGGGGCTGCAGTGGACGGGAGAGACAAGCCTGTGCAAAAGCTCCTAAATGCAACTGCTTCTCTGACTGCAAAATGCCACACGGCCGTGGCCTGGGCTGGGACGCTGCCTCCCGGACGGAGCTTCCAGGTCTGCCAGCCCCCGGCGGCTGCGCTTCCTTCCTCGGCCCCCGATCCTGTTTGGAGACAGCGGCGTCCGGGCTCAGGACACTCCTGTTCCGAGCGGTGAGTCAGCCTCTGAGTTGGCTGCGGGCAGCGCGACTCCAGACTGGCCGTCCGTCCACTGTTTCCAGCGAATTCCCGCTGCTGCGGTGCCGCTTCCTCTGCCCACCTCCCTGTGGCCGGGAACCTTTATTTACTTGGGGTTTTTCCTGCTTAGAAGGAGGTCCTACTGGGGAGCACCCAGGAGCCCTTCAGCCGCGACCCCTCCCATCTCACCGAGCAATGACGAAGGCGAGCAGCCTGGCTCTGGGCCCTCGGGAGGAGGGTCAGCCGCCACAGGGGGGCGCAAAGTGAGGTCTCGGCCTCCCGAGGAGCGGGAGCTGGGCTGCCGTGGCCCCAATACCAGCCAGGGCGACGCCGTGGGGACCGGGAGCGAGTGCTTTTGGTGGAGCCAGCCACGTGAAGACATGAGCTCACCCTCTCCGTGACTAACCCCACTGTCCCGGAGCCCTGCTCCCGGCCCCCTCCAAGCCGCACGTGCAAAGGGGCCTGATACTGCAGGCGAGAATATCATCTGAGAGGATGAGACAAGGGCATTACCCCTTTATTGAAGGAGAAGGGAACAGTGGGTGAAAAGGGGCCACGCACTCACCCTGACAAGCTCAGGGAAGGCCTACACGGCGACCTTGCAGACTCAGAGAGAGACCTAAGCAACCACAGAGGATGGTCTGAAATGAAAACTTTCTAACTAAAGGCCATTCGTGAGGCCCTGGCCGGGTAGCTCAGCTGGTTCGAACGTGTTCGGATACACCGACATTGCGGGTTTGATCTCTGGTCAGGGTACATACAAGAAGCAACCAATGAATGCATAGGTAAGTGGAACAACAAATCAATCTCTCTCTCTCTCTCTCTCTCTCTCTCTCTCTCTTTCTCTCTCTCTCTCTCAAAATCAATAAATAAAAATTTAAAAGTAAATACTTAAAAAAGCAGTTTGTGTCCTAGGCCAGTGTTTTTCCCTAACAAAGGTCAATCTTTATATTTTGACTGAGCCTATCTGTTGTCTTTTTTTGCATTTATGATAACATACCTGGTAACATACCTGTGGAATATCAAAGTAATTTCCTTTTATTCGGACTCCTGAAAGCATAACTGCCTGCACCAAAGCTGAGACCACAAACCCCCTCATTGTTGTCATTATCATGTTAATTGAGCTGTTAACTACCCGGTACCCACCCTATAAAGGGGGCATTTGTCTATTCATTTCATGCAATCCCAGCGCTTTCCCTGCTTTGCTCTCTCCTGCCCCCCTGACCTATCACCAATGGGTTTCCTGTAACTCCTCACGCCTTCTTTGATTGTAATGTATAAAATAAGGTAGAAAACTGCCATTCTCTGGAGCATTTTCTCAATCCATTGAGAAATTGCTTCCCCGCAATTGCCATTGGTTGGGCTCAAATAAACTCATAAAAATTCTTACAGGTTTGACATTTCTCACTTAGACAAGAGAAAGAAAGAAAAAAACACACACAGAGACGAATGAGGTCAGCCACCTGCAGGGCATGTTGGGAACAGAATGGAGAGGACAGAGGGAATGAAAGAATATTTGCTGAAATATCTTTTTGTTCCGACTTGATTTTTGGAGATAGTTTGAAGTTTACGTTTCAAAAATAAATAAAACTCACAAGGATGGGTAAAACCCTAAAATTGAATATAAGCAAATAAAAAGGATGCACTTTGACACCTATCTTACTAATTGATAATAAAAACAATTGGCCCCTTGCTACGCGTGAAACATTTTCCTACGGTTTCACTTAACATCTTCGACATCTCCAAGTGGTAGGTACTATTTCTATCCTAGTTTTATGGGAGGACAGCGTGCCTCAGTGAGATTAAGGAATGAGAAGGGACTTGAACTCAGATTTTGTATCTGGTCTGTATTAGGTCTCAGTTCTGAGATCGAAGGCAGGCACAGAAGTGTGATTTAGTGTCCCGGCGTTCCAGGAATCTACAGCCTCGGAGACAAACAATATCGGGAAGCGGATGCTAAGGGAAAGAATAAGTCCCTTATCAGTAAAGATTTAAAGGCCACTGAGATCTTAGGAATTCCGAGCAGTCCTGTGGGTTGGCTTCCTGGAGGATATGAGATCTGAATCAAACCTCAGGCAGGACTGAGGCAGGTGTGGGAAAGGGCGAAGGAA
Organism: Myotis lucifugus; assembly: GCF_000147115.1. NCBI lineage: Eukaryota > Metazoa > Chordata > Mammalia > Chiroptera > Vespertilionidae > Myotis > Myotis lucifugus. The sequence continues at coordinate 4,055 of NW_005871502.1, forward strand.
TTCCAAGCAGGAGACTCCGCCGGAAGCAGAGGTGTGGAGAGGGGCCTGGTGTGCGGGAACCAAGGAGACCAGCCTTCGCAGACGGACCACCCCGAGGGCACCCGGGAACTCTCTCGGGGACTCAAGGTGGGGGTGACCCTGCTGGAGGAGGTGTCCACATGTGGCTGGGTGCGGTTGGTGGATCCCCTGGCCCTTAGCAACTGCACATTGAGATGATGTTTGCCCATCCCTTCTCAATGGGCGCAAAGAGTGCGAGGAGAGGCAGGCACTGGACTCTGGGTCTACAAAAGGGGACAAGAAAGGAAAGGGCTCCTTTCCCTGCTCTGCTTTGCTCTTCCATCTCCACTTTCTCAGCAGAGACTAAGCAGCAGGAAGAGGCCACTCCCTGTTTGCTGAGCTGAGAACGCCCTGCAGGTTCTTTCTAAATCCCCGGAGAGCTGCCCCCAGGGGTGTGAGAAGTGGGTGGGGGAAGCGCATTCTGTTCCGGTCCCCTCTCCAGCCAGCCGGCTGGGTGCTCAGCAGGGAGTGTGAGAGGAAACCGAGGCAAGAGCAGGGAGGGAGCAGGGAGACCGGCCTGGCTGGACAACCAGGCGGGAGCTTGAAGAAAATCAAATAGGAAGATTTTGACAAACCTGGAAAAGTCCTTGAACAAACGAAACACTGGCCCTCAAGTGCTGCCCTCCACATCATCCCCCCACTTTTTTTTTTTTTTTAGGATTCACTGTGTGGTTTCTTTAATGGGTCAATGTTAATATTCTTTTTAATTTAAAATCTTTATTATTGACAATTTTGCAAATGTTCCCCCACTCCCCAACTTTGCCCACTTCCTCCCAGCCCCTGATCCCTTCCTTTCGCCACCCCCACACTACTGTCCGTGTCCATGGGCTGTGCACGTATGTTCTCTAGCTACTCACCTCACCTTCCTTTATCCAGGGCCCCTACAGCCCTCCCCTCTGACAGCTGTCAGTCTGTTCCATGGATCCATGCCTCTATTTTGTTTGTCACTTTATTTTGTTCATTAGATTCTACATATTGGTGAGATCACATGGTATCCGTCTTTCTCAGACTGGCTTATTTCACTTAGCATAGGGTAAGAGTTCTTCTTTTTACAGCCGCGTGGTATTCCCTGGTGTAAATGTACGACAGCATGTTTATCCACTCATCTACTAATGGGCACTTGGGCGGTTTCCAGATCTTGGCTGTTGTAAAGTATGCTGCTCTGCACATAGGGGTGCACACATTCTTTCCGATGGTGTTTTGGGTTTCTTAGCATATGTATCCAGTAGACATATGAAAAAATGTTCAAGGTCACTAATCATCAGAGAGATGCAAGTTAAAATGACAATGAGGTACCACCTCACACCTGTCAGAATGGCTACCATCCATAAATCAACAAACAATGAGTGCTGTGAGGATGTGGAGAAAAGGGAACCCTCGTGCACTGCTGGTGGGAATGCAGACTGATGCAGCCACTGTGGAGAACAGTAGGGAGTTTCCTCAGAAAGTTAAAAATGAAACTGCCTTTTGACCCAGGGATCCCTCATCGTCCCCATTTAAACGAGAGCAATCACCCCAGAGGATAAAGCATCATCTGGCCCCATCGCATCTTTTCATCTGTTTGTTACCAGTGTCCCTGCGGGCCCCCTCCCCCCCCCACCACCACCACACACACACACCCACATTCCCCACTCCCTCCCCCACCAGCTCTGTGTTCACACCCAGTGGGGACCTCGTTTCCTCTTTCCCCTCCCGGCCACCCTGAAGGGCCGCCATGGGCCACCTCCTCTGGGAGCACTGGGACCCTTTCCCAAGGTGGCTGCCACATCCTGTCCCCGTGTCACAGTCTGTTCACCCCCGATTCAGAGCTCCTGAAGTGCAGAACCAGGCCGGCTCTTCTCTACCCCGAACAAGAGATACAGTTTTTGATGATATTTGTAATGTTGGGTGAATGGGTGTCTGCCCCTTAAAGCAACGTTTCTTTAACTTTTTAAACCACAACCCTCGGTAAGAAATATTTTTTACTTATGACCCAGTTGACACACTCTCTCTCTCCCTCTCTCCCTCTCTCTCTCTCTCTCTCTCTCTCACACACACACACAACAGAAACAAAAGTGTCAAGAAATAACACTCATGGTGGATGCATCCAATTTCCTCTTTTCATTTGTTTTTTAGGTGCTTTTTGGGCCTCGAAGGTGGAAAGGCAGGTCCTTGAGCACAAAGAGGAGCTCTCGTTGCAAACGTGGGGGGAGTTCCCCTCAGAGCCGGTCAGACTGGGTTGAAGCAGTAAAGGAGGAAAGTCCCCGCTCTGATGTGTAGCGAGTAGGGCCCTTCAGCGCAGGTGACAAGGGCCTGGGCCTGCCCTCAGTAGTTTTCCTGTTCAGGCCTTTTTTAAAAATGTATGTTTATTGATTTCAGAGAGGAAGGGAGAGGGAGAGAGATAGAAACATCAATGATGAGAGAGAATCATTGACTGGCTGCCTCCTGCACACCCCCCACTGGGGTTAGAGCCCACAGCCTGGTTTTGATAACCTGACTGGGAATCAAACTGTGACCTCCTGGTTCATAGGTCGATGCTCAGCCACTGAGCCACGCCGGCCGGGCCTGTTCGGGCCTCTGTAACTTTCCTTCACGCAGTCATCCTGCCTCTCAAAGCATTCCTCAGCTGCTGCTGCCTGCTCCTGTTCGGTGCCAACCTCTCTGATGCTCACCTGGGCTGTCATGCGGGTCCTCTTAATGGGCAGCTGCTTGCAAGAGCTCCAGGCCGGGCAGGGGGTGGGGGGGGGGGTGGCCAGCAGGCGTTTGCTGTGTGACTACGAGACAGACGGCTGCATGGGTGGGGTCTGCACGAGCCTGTCTGCCCCATCCTTCCCCAGGCAGAGAGGCAGGTCAGGACGCTGCGTGGAGCTGCCCCGGCAAGGTGACGGGGTCAACAGTAGGTTTACAAAACCCAGTCATCTCTTGGTATAGAAACCGCACAATTAAAACATGAAGACAATGAAACTGGGATTCAGAGTAAACCTGGGCAGACGTGGCTCTTAGGGCTGGAGTGCTGGGGAACCAATGAGAATGGCAGGTGACAACCAACCCAGGGCAGGGCACCCTGAGCCCAAATGTGACCTTTGCTGCTCCCTGCGGATCACCAACCTGTGCCTCGGAGCACCGTCCCTCTCGCTGGGCCTCACCTGACCGCCCTGAGCGGGTGGGAGGGTGGTCACCCCGCCCCCCACCGCCATTCCAACAGGTCAGTACTCCGGGAGAACACTGTCACTGTCAGCGATGACAGGCCAGGAAACATGAATCGCATCACCTTGGGGACGTAGGTTGTGCTCCTCTTTGTCCCGTGATGGTGGCAGCCACACATCGGATTCGATAACGGGCCTGCCACCTCAGAGAGGACCCAGGTGAGAACATCCCAGAGGGTGCCAGCTGGGCTCAGCCTGCGTCTGGGCGCCGCTCATCCGGGGTCTTGTCCTTTCAACCTCATCGCGTGCCTTCCAGGAGGACGGCCCTGTGCTGCCTGCCAAAGGGAAGGAATTTGATTTGTAAAGTGAACTGGAGCAGCTCCATAGGTTAGAACTAAATGCAAGACTAACAACTGTTCCTCTGAACCGTTTTCCTAGCTCTGCTCTCTGTCGCGCACACTTGCATTGGTTGTCACACAGAAGCCAGCGTGGCCCTGCTCCCAGGAGCTGACCTCCTCCCCTTAAGGAAAGCAAGGCCTGACCAGCGCAGTGCAGAGGGCCCGCGCTGAGCCTGAGCCCTGAGCCTCATCTGTGGAATAGGCTGACTGCACTGCTCCCAGGCTGCGGAGGACTGAGGGGACAGCTGGCATTCCTGAGGCAGTGGTAACTGTCTGAGGTGGAGGTGAGAGCCCGATGGAGCTGAGTAAATTTTTCCCGTTGGGAATCAGTGGAAAATGAAGCTGGAGGGTAGAGGAGGCCCCACCCTGGATTTGCCTTGTAGGCAAGGGTGGGGGTGGGGGGGAGACTTCATGAAAGCTACGGCTTTAGCAGGTGAATGTGGCCCCTGTGAGGTAGGTTGCAAGGGGGTTGAGGCTGGAGGCTGGGGAGTAGCTGAGGGGCAGGGGCAGGGGGTCTGTGCTGGACATAGAAGGCGGGGCAGCAAGGGGAGAGCTTTAGGAGGACTCCGATCGGGGTCCTCATTGCATCCTTCTCTGTCTGCTCTCTCCTCCATGTCCTCTGTCCCTCCCTCTCTGGAGCAGCCCGTGTCCTTCTATCCCCGGATCAGTGTGTCCAGCGGCTCAGCAAATGCTTCCGGTGAGGGGTGCGCAGCAGGCGTCCGGGGTGACCTGCTTGGGCTGTGTTTTTGGAGTCCTCGGCGGGAGGGAGGGCTTTGAGAGAGTGATGAGCCCACGTTTTCGTTAGAATGTGAGTGAGAAAGGCTGCTGGTTGGACCTCACAGGATGCTAGAGCCCGTGGGGGCGCCTGACACCAG